>NW_019272119.1:223891-254636 GCF_002738345.1 Cucurbita maxima | reverse complement strand
GTCACAGGTATCTAACATATTCATACCTAACGATTTTCCACAAAGTGGTGACGAAAGGTATAACTTGTACAAATCTTTCCATTTTCCAATTCGATCCGATCCATTCGTTCGTCGAGCTATTTACTCGCGCAGACATTTCTGGAACACCTCTAACAGAGGGACAAATAGTCAATTTTGAAAGAACTTATTGTCAACCTCTTTCAGATATGAATCTATCTGATTCAGAGGGGAAGAACTTGCATCAGTATCTCAATTTCAATTCAAACATGGGTTTGATTCACACTCCATGTTCTGAGAAATATTTACCATCCGAAAAGAGGAAAAAACGGAGTCTTTGTCTAAAGAAATGCCTTGAGAAAGGGCAGATGTATAGAACCTTTCAACGAGATAGTGCTTTTTCAACTCTCTCAAAATGGAATCTATTCCAAACATATATGCCATGGTTCTTTACTTCGACAGGGTACAAATATCTAAATTTTCCATTTTTAGATACTTTTTCAGACCTATTGCCGATACTAAGTATAAGTAGCAGCGGTCATGGCACATACTAGCTATAGAGAAGTGTTGGTGTTCGTTTTTTTGGTTTAGGGTTTAGGGTGGATTAAGAAGATGGGAAAACACAAAGAGACATTAAGATGGTGTTGAATGGGAATTAAAGAGGGTTGATTCAGGTTGTGAATGTGGGTACATATTTAATCATCTTCTGCTTTAAGCTGGCTTCCTAGAGAAGCAGACAGAGGGACAGACGCAGGAGAGATGGTAGGAGAACACCGAGTTTGTGAGCTGGCTTTGATTTTGCTTGTTCACAATATAAAATCCTTGCCTTCCTGTTTCCCCATTGTTCTGTAAATCTACACAAAAACCAAACACTTTTGACACACACCTAGCTGTGCTCCTTACATTCAAGTCCCACCAAGATGGCACTGCTTCATGTTATTGTTCTTGTTCTTGTTAAACTAATGCTTATTCCAACAACACATGCTAGCTCATCTTTCCATGTGTGTTTTGTCTCTTGAATCAACGTTTATATCCTTATCCCTTTGCATTTCTTTCCCCCACCTTTTCTTGGCTTCTTCCTTTCTACCTCTTTGGTGGAGTAATTCTTGCTTTTGATGCTCGGTAAAAAGGTTTAGGATTTAGGGTTTCGCAACTTTTGTTGTTTGAATTTGTTCGAGTTTTTGTTTGTGTGGGGTTAAAAGAAACTAAGTTCAATAAGTCAAAACTTTTTTTATACAAATTTGATAAACCCTAAGGTTGTGTAACATGTATTTAATTTGTACCCTTCAGTTAAAGAAATAATTCACACGTGAATTCTAATGAATCTTTTCGTAAGACTCAATTCAACATTGTATTATAGCTCTACAATTTGGATTAGGTTTATGGATGAACTTCAGTGTTGATATTAATCCTACTAAAAAAACAGTCCTCTTATTAAAAATATCTACTAAATTTCTCGACTTGTGCAAAGGGTCAGTCATCATTAGAATTCATTGTTAGATCTCTAAAAACTATTCAATTGGACGATGAAACAGTACTTTTGTAACAACCCAAGCCAACCGTTAGCAGATATTGTCCGCTTCGACCATTAGCCTCACGATTTTAAAACGTGTCTGTAAGGGAGAAGTTTCCACACTTTCATAAGAAATGTTTCGTTCCCTCTCCAGCCGATGTGATATCTCACAATCCACCCTCTTGGGGGCTTAGCATCATCTACTAGAGAGAGGTTTCCACACACTCATAAGAAATGTTTCGTTTCCCTTTCCAACCGATGTAGAATCCACATTGGGGGTCCAATATCGTCTATTAGGGAGAGGTTTACACACCCTCATAAGTAATGTTTCGTTCCCCTCTCCAACTGATCGAATATCCTCCCTGGCACACCGCCCAACGTGTAGCTCCGATACCAACCAACCGACGTGGGATCTCACCCTTTCCATGATTTAAATTAAAACTCTATAATGGTTTCCACTATTAGTCTCAACCATGTTAGAACCAAATTAAAAACACATTATTATTATTCCAAACACAATAATTCCCATCAAAACATAAAATATCTCCACACAAAAAAGAATAGTTTGAAAGTTTCCTCAAACATTATAAACCATTCATTTGAAAGATTCATAAACAAAAACAGATATCATATGAAATTCATAAATTTGAATGAATCAACCTAACTAGCAAACCCTAATTAAATGACAACTCAAATCTTCATAAATATTCCCATCTCTCTCTCTCAAATTTAATTGTGATGCCTGCTCTTCCTTCTTGCTTTGCCACAAAAAAGTTCTTTCTTTTATATATATATATTCTTCGAAGCTTTCAAAGAATTAATGGCGGATTTGGTTAGAGCCAACAATGGTGGAACAGCTTACAGAATTGTAAATAATTTTGTTTCATTTATTAATAATGGCGACGACCTTCCCCAACTCCATTCTAATAAACCACTGTCGTTTCATTCCCTTTGTTTTTTTTTTACAAATAATAATAATAATAACTTCTAATAGACGACTAATGCTTGTTCATGAAGCAACTCAGTGAAATCTCAACCACTTATGTTTAATTTTATTATTGAAAAAGAAAATCAGTATTAAATGAATAAATGGGAATAAAGTTACCCTTCTCAATGCATTTTAAACCCTTTTAAGAAAAATTAAAGGTAACTTTAATTTATAATAATGGTATAAAAATTAGGCTACTTTTCCAATAAAACCCACATCTTAAGCGTTGTAATTAATTAGTATTGGTAATTTATTGAGGAATCTGAGCCGTCCATTTCTTAGATCCGCTGCATTTCCTTGATCGTGGGCAGGCTCGGTGCTGTCCCACTCTTGTCCCCTCCCTTCACAGACACATTGCCTCAAAGTTGCCGCCATTGCTACCGACAGCTTCCCTTGCCTTTGTCCTTAATTCAAACCCACAAATAAATGAATTATTAAATTATTAAATTATTAAATTATTAAATTAAAAATCAACCCTTTTTCTTTTAAGCTTTGTGTATAAAAATACAACCACTTCCCTCCTCATTCCACCAACCATTTCCTTCAAACAAAAGAGAGAGAAAAAGAAGAACAAAATTCAAACTTTGACCCAGGATTTGCTCTGCTATGGCGTTTGAAGCTGGCCTCAACCTCGACGCGACGGAGCTCCGCCTTGGACCGCCGGGAGTCGACGACAATAAGCAAGAACCTCAATCCCTCAGAATCATTAACAATAAACGACCCTTATTGCCGGAATCCAACCAAAGCTCCTCCGCTTCAAATATCTCCGTTTCTGATGACAATCTCGAAACCCCACCTCCTTCCAAGTGAGTTTAGATTCAAACCTTCTAAAAATCAAAACTTTTTGATTTATTATTAAATCTTTTTTGTGGGTTTGTTCTCGTGTAGAGCTCAGATTGTGGGGTGGCCGCCGGTTCAATCGTTTAGAAGAAACAGCCTTCAAGGGAAGAAGACGGCGGCGACTGCGGCGGCGGCGGGAGAGAGTACTGGCAATTACGTGAAAGTGAGCATGGATGGAGCTCCTTACTTGAGAAAAATTGATCTTAGTTTATACAAAGGGTACCCCGAACTTCTTCAAACTCTAGAAGACATGTTCAAGTTCACCGTAGGTATGAATCTCCATCATCATAAATATTGTCTATTTTAAGCCTAAGCTCTCGTCACATGACATGAAAAGTATTATTTTTGAGTGAAACTAATAATAAAGTTTTGATTTTTGTTAGGTGAATACTCGGAGAGAGAAGGGTACAAAGGATCGGAATACGTTCCAACTTACGAGGATAAAGATGGCGATTGGATGCTAGTGGGAGATGTTCCATGGGAGATGTTTATGTCGTCGTGCAAGAGGCTGAGAATCATGAAAGGATCGGAAGCGAAGGGATTAGGATGTGTTGCATGAAACACAAATAAAGAAGAAGCTTTATTACTTAGAGCGAGAAGAAGAGAAGGAAAAATGGGCTTGGGTTGTCGGGAAGAAGAAGAAGACGAAGAAGAAGATGATGAAGTTCAAAGATAGAATTTTTATTTGTATTTTTTGTGGAAAAGAAAGGATTTTTGAGGGAACAAATTTGATGCATTTTGATCATCTTTGTGGAACTTAATCGCGAGTGTCTACTGGATTTTATCCATTATCCATTATCTGCATAGACCAGAAATGTTTTTTTTTTTTTTTTTTTTATTATAATTATTGTTATTCATATTAATGTAATTGGATAAAAATACTAATTAATTATGTTTATTAATCTTTTTTGGGTTTTTTTGTTCCTCATATGATGTCAATTTTTGTATATTTCATTTTATTATAAAGTTAATAATAGCAGCAATTTTGAAGTAGAATTGTTTAAAAAATTTGATGATTTATGATCAATTTAATCTAATTAGTACGGTTTAATTATATATATATATATATATAATTAGAATATTTTTTAATATTTTAGCTTTGGAATTTGTGTTAGTTTTGAAAATACAAATTCCATTAAATTAGCATTTATGAGTTTGAAGGCTTTTGAAAATAACTTTTTCACTTTTTCACTTTTTTTTTTTAATTATTATTTTGCTGTGAAACTTTTTCTGTTTTATATATGATTAATTTTTATTTTCTTAATTAAAGATTTTATATTAAATTTTTTTATATGTTATTTATGAGATTGATTCGGAATTATTAAATGGAAAGGAAAAGAATAAAAGAGTCTTCACATGGGTTGCTTCCAAATAATTTGCACCACACTAAAAAAAAAAAAAGATTTAATTTTTAAAATTTAATATATATTTGCGAAAAACAACACTTCAACCTTGGTTCATCTCCGAACCACATACTGTTGGAGAATGTTTGACTTTCGAGCATCTATAACAATCCTAATTTAAAAATAAAAAACAAAAAAATTGGTCGATTATGTCTTAGACAAATATTCATGTCATGCATTTAGTAATAACCAAATCTCTTGACTAAAAGTAGAGTTGTTACACATGTCTATGCACTCGATGTGTTTAACTCGTGTCCTACAAAATAAAATAATATATCTTTAAAAATATACGCATAGTTTTAACGAAATTCATATATGTTCTTTATGTAATTAGATATAATGCATATTCTATTTAACAAATGACTATAACCACGTGTCTTTTGATCATTCAGTAGTAATAGATTCGAAGAACTTTTATAATCAATTCTCTAGATAACTTCTCTAATATGATATCATAGTTCTAAAAGTTATCGGATTGTTTTAGTTCGTTGTTAAGAGAGAGATGAAAAATGACGTTAACGTAATAGGCTCGAATTCAAAAGATCAATCCCGAGAACGAAATTAAAAATTAGGGTTTCGTAGAAAGACGAGGAAGGAGTGAGTTGTGTGTGGTTGAAAGTAGAGCCATAAATGTTTGGTTTGAAGTGAAAGGTGTGAAAAAAACAGGCAAAACACACACACATATGATATAATCATTGTTATAAAAAAGCAGCCAACACCATTATGTTATGTTTGCCTTGAAACAATCTTCTTTTTCTTTTCTTTTTTGTCTGCTCTTCTTTTTCTCTCTTATTTTTTTATTACAAAAATAAATAAATAAAGGGGAATTATATAATATTAACACTAATAAAAGTATTCTAAATATTACCAAAAAGAGGTAAAGCAACAAATTTTGTTGGGTTTTAATAAATGCTTTTTCACATTTTGATTAAAAACATTATGTTTTCATCTCATTTTTAGGTATTTTGTTGTATCAGATTTTTAGGTGTATGTTAGTAAGAGGTTTCCACGTCCTTGTTTCATTCTCCTTTCCACACGGATGTGGGATCTCACAATCTATCCCCTTCAGAACCCAGCGTCCTCACTGGTACTCGTTTCTCTCCCTAATCAATATAGAATTTCACTATTCACATCCCAAAATCGATGTGGGATTTCATGATTCTCACCCCTTTGGGATCTAGCGTCTTGGCTGTCATACCGCCTGGTGTTTACCTCCCTTTGGAGCTCAACTTCCTTGCTGGTACAACGCTCAGTGTCCACTCCCCCTTCTGTACTCAGTGTCGTCATAGACACACCGCTCAGTGTCTGGCTCAAATACCAATGGTAATAGATCACGTACTTGCTAATAGATATTGTTCTCTTTAAGCTTTCCGTTTTGAGATTTCCCTCAAAGTTTTTAAAACGCATCCGCTCGGAAAGGTTTCCACACCCTTATAAAGAATGATTTGTTCTCCTCCCCAACCGATATGGCATCTCACAATCCACCCTCTTCAGGGCCCAGCGTCCTCGCTCGCACTCATTCCTCTCTTCAATCAATGTGAGATTTTACATTTGTCGACTATATATATAATTTTGGGATAATTTAATACCAAAATAACAATTTTAAGGACAAAATGGCTCAAAATTGACTCATCAATCCAATAACATAGATTTAAAAAATAAGAATAAAAAGTTCAAGAACTTGAAGTCTTCAAATTCTGACAATTTCCCCCTTTTCAAAATGGCATTTTTAATGTTATTAATAAAATGAATTGAAATTACCAAACAAATCCCACAATTTAATGTCAAAGTTTGAGGCACTCGAAAGCAAAACAAAACAAAACAAAACAACATAAAACCCACTAATTCAAAATGTGTATTATTAATTATAATTAAATTTGGAGTAAATCTTATGGAGCAACGAGCATATTTTTTGAACTTTGTAAAAAAAATTTAAAAATTAAAAAAAAAATTGTCAATATAATATTCTGGTGATGAATTTGGAGACCAGAAGACAACCCTAAATTGCACTCTCTACTTTTTGTTTCATGGAATTATTCATAAATTAATTTTTTCTCTTTTTTTTTTTTTTTTTTTTTTTTTTTTTTTTTTTTTTTTTTTTAACTGAAATTGCAGAATGCACTGAATGTGATTCGAATCCTAAGTTAATTATAAAAAATAAAAAAAAATAAAAAAAAAAAGATGAGATTTACGAGGTATTATACTTATGTAGGAATCTTAGAAAATCTGTTGGGTTTAATGTAATAATTCTGTTGCGCGTCTGTGGATTAAGTTAATTAATCCGACATCATTAATAAATTAAGGTTTCTAATTCAAAGTTATGTCCTTTGAAATGATAAAATAATCAATGTCAATAAATATCCATCCCCCTAAATCAATATAATTAAACAACAGAAGATCTGGCTTTTTGTAAAGGAAATTACAGTACAAGGCCATATGTTACAATGCTCATAATCATCAAAATAATAAATGTTAATGCCTTGTTCAGAAGAATCTACCCGAACTCAACAACAAATACTATTGTTCGTACGCGTGTCGGTTTTCGACTGTCAGGCTCTCTTTCACCCTACCGATAACAACTGAATATTGCTCCATCCTTTTGATTGTAAGTTCTATTAACAATGCTTCCAATAGTTATAACCCAAAGACGTTTAACAGAACAGATCCAAGGAGCAGATGGCTTGAGTCGTTCCAAAAATATCAAATACTTTGCTTCCTTAAATGGGATGAGGATCATTCATCACATCCTCCTCCCTATGCTCCTGAGAGTTATCAACGTTTTTTTCATCAGATGTCGAATGACCAGAATTATGATCGGTTACGACCACTGTCAAATGTCGTTGGGCAGCTTCCCTTTCAGTAACAGACTCATCGTCTGTGGATGTTGACCCAATATATATTATACCAAACTTCTGCCCATGAGTCAGTCCTGGACAGACCCCCTGCGTGACACAACAATAAGATTCTACTTGGTAAAAGATCAACCTAATTCAATGGCTTTAGTTCCTCTTGGTATTTATTTTACCTATTCAACTAATTCTCTTGCGTTTTTAAATGTATAACCAACAAATAACTCTAAGGAGTATAAGTATTCATTCACGTAATAAATCCGACACGAGATGCAAATGTGTTTTCTTTGTAATATTCTAAACCAATCTACTTAAGTGAGAAAAAAAAGGCTCTAGTGTGAATATACTAAGAGAGCAGTATGAACCAAGCGTAAAGCAACTGAAACAATTACCCTGATCAACCCAGTTGTTGATGTCAACTCATCAAAATCAGAGCTTGGTGGGGTTTCTGTTGAAGTCGTTCCCTCAGAGAATGAATGTTTAGCTTCTTCAACACTGGTTGCATTATTTCTCGCATCAGATTCTGATTCCACGCTACTTTTACAGAAAGCCCCAAGATATGAACAATGTTCCCTAACTAGGGATATTTGAGGGGTTGCAGGCAATAAGTGGCCCTCTGTGCTAAAAACATACCTATAAAAGGAATTCATGCATAGTTGCTTTTAAAAATATAGCATATCAAGGTAAACAATGGGTGTTGTTCCATTAACACATAAAATTTAAACAGAACCTAAAACTTACTTGTATGGACCATTTTCCACAAGGTTGTCAGGGCCCGCAGCCAAGTCAAAAAGAAGCCACAAGTATTTAACCTAATCCAACGAACATTCAACATAAAGTAATAGAAGTAAAGTAATAGTTTCTTTTTCCTTTTTTCTATGTTGGATTTGGGGGAAGATTCCTCACCGTTTCGGCAAGGAAGAAGCTTTCCATGTGATCTTCTTGCTTGTGAAACTCAACATCTGATATATGACAATATCCACATGGGCATCGGGCTCCATATTGCAAACTGGCGACCATGTCCCGTCCGGCATCAAGATATCTATAAAGAAAGATTTCAGGTAAGTAACAATTTCAAGGAAGATGGAAAGGTTGTACACCCGAGTAAAGAAAAATATTGTCAGCATTGAACAGATTACTGGATTCCGAACCAAATCCTAGTGATTTTACTGTACGCCATCTCCAAGGAGTACTCAAGGAACAGTATGAATAAAGTTCACTCCCCCCACTCAATCGAGGAAAAAAGTTGGTGCCATAGAATGGTAAACAAACTTCAACAATCTTGACGTATCCTAGATGTTTAAGATTTCAAGCACTCGTAATATGCATTTTTCATCTTTCAAAAACAAATATCCAAGCACTCTCCTACGGAATAACTTGATGTTTTCAAAAGCAAAGAAATTAGATTAGTCAATTTTCTATACGCCCACTAGAAATCAAAGTAGAGATTAAAGAAAGCTAGTAGGCCGACAACTTTATGAACATTATGTAAATACTACGCTCCTTCTTCTACTAAAGTTTAGCAGGACCACTTTACACTAGCTCAGCTCACCTGGGATTCCTCGTGGCTTTGTAGAGCCAATAAGTGCTCTCTATTAACTCTGGACGAAGTGGATAACTTTTCTGCCCGTGCTGCAAGAATACATAATGAATTGGATAAAAGGTCATACATAGAACAAAAAATTAAATCTCAATTATAACGGATACATAGGTATTTAGACGACAACTCTACAGAAACAGGACTAGGAAAAATGTTAGTTATAAAGGTTATCTTAGGTTTATCATAGGGTTCTGAAAGGCTTACTAATGACCATATATATTCACACACGAACCCATGCACACAAACAGGTGGTAGATGCAGGCTTAAGAAACTGATATGAGAAGCAAAGTCACGGACATTTGATATGGATTTGACATTGACTAGGATATACTGACGGGTTAACAAAATTAAGACATGTCCATCCTCCCTACATTTGTGAATGCAATCCAGACATGATATTTGTGGGAGCAAAAGTAGTTCAGTAGATGACTTTCATTTGAAAATGCTTCCAGTTAAAGAACAAATATAAATAAAATTAACTGTCTACATTTCTTATCAAACTATTTAAACAAAGAAATTAAAGGATTAGCAGCAAGAAGATCTTAAGCCATCAGTTGACTCATATCCATTATTGAAAACTAAAATACCTGGACACTGAGTGTAGCAAGATTGAAACCCTCAGGTGTAAATCCATATCTCTTCCAGACACTAAAGAATGCAGTATGTGTTCGAATTGCAGGGTCGATGTCCCCAGCCAAAACCTTTCAAGACAACAGAAGAATTTATCTAACTCTTGTTCTTTGGAGTAGAATTTAACTACAGAAAACATGATAAGCAATTGTTACTGTAAATATAATAGAAAGCCGAAAACCTGAAGCCCTGGCCAGAATGCCTGCAAACTGTTGAATAATGGCCAGACGAGTGCAGCGGAATCCATATTTACCTCAACATACCTACATGTATGGATTACAACATTGATCATTTTAAAAATAAAAAGGAAAGAAAGGAGGGAACATATTTTCTTCACCATTAGACTTAGAATGCATAAGCTTACCAAGGGTCATTAAATAGATAATGCATGGCAGCCCCATATGCTTCTTGAAATATGAATAGGTACTCTTCGTCTCCAAACAAAAGGTAAGCCTAAAATCATGTATTACAAAAAAAATGACTAGTGAAAAAATTATGGGGTAATAGATTGGGATTAGCAACGCATGTATTGAAAATTTGACGGTTTGTACTGCCATTGTTGTATAGAAATTTATTTGAGCTTGCATAAGGAGTTTATTGTTGAATACTAGCAGAATCAAGCATTTGGCACAATACCATAGGATGATTTCAAATACAATTATACCATAGTTGCATGGAAGAAAAGACATCAAGTACAATTTTCTAAAGTTTAAAGCCACGAGTGTTGTCCATTTAATATGAACCAGTTCCAGTGCTAAAGGAAAAATAATAGATTGATAAAATAAAAGCAAAAGAAACTTCTCATGAAAGTAGAAGGCAATTCAAACTGCATAAATAAAGTATTGATGCATATCAATAATTGGATTGGAAGTGTAGAAATTGACTAAAAAGCACAAACATTTTAGTTTGGTGCCTGTGTCCGATAATCCAACACTTGTTGGACACGTATTGGACAATAGTTAGCATAATGTATATGCGCTAAATCTTGAGTGATAAGAGCTTGCGGAAATAGTCCTTCAAGATCCATTACGTGTCCAAGGCCTTTTGTTCTTTTTTGCATCTGTTATTTTGGCACAAATCTTTTTAGTTCTTAAAAAGAAACAGTTTGAGAAGGTTCAATTGTTCGAAATGAATTTCTAAATCTGCGTATTTATCAACCTCAAGTTCGTAAAAAAAACCAAATTTTTGTTGGCAATTCTCTAATTTAATTATGTATGATCACAAAATTATGAAAAACTTTTTCCTTGTTTTGGTTTATATTCTTTTTGTGTGCATGGGTTCTCGGATCCTCTCTTCTATGATTCTCGGATCACATAGATAAAATTTCTATTTCAACATGAGCATGGCCAAAAGAAAGTTTTCCTTGAGATAATAACATTAAATACCAGTAACAACTATGGCACATTTATTTCCACGTTAGGTAGTTACCAACCTTCAGTAAATACTCATAGAAGGAATCAATGCTCGTACCAATACCTGCATCCTGCGAGACAAGATATGAAGAGTGGATTTTTTTTAGGATAACATGCTTTTCATTAGATCTGAAAGCAGTAAACAAGAGGGAGGATCAGGCATCTTCCCCATAAATACCGAAGGGACTTGAATAAAAGAATATGAATATTACTAGATAATTCAGACAAAGAGCTTCCAGAAGTACAACACTAAACCCTCAATTTCCTCCTTACTCATAGACCTATCTTCCAAACTACAATGGTTTTTTCTAAATACAACGCCTATAATCTGACTTCTATGTGGCATTGCGTCTCATATTGCCATTTCAAAAAACTATTGAAGTTTCATATAAAAAGTAACAGTATTCTACATCCTCCATCTTTCACAGCCCTTTCATTAAGAATGGCATCAAGAAACGCCCCATATATTTGTATCCTTGGTAACATATCTACCTGAGTATTTTTCTTAACCAGACTAAAACCATAGCTAATGTCTTCATTCCAAACAAAATGTCATATATAGTAATAATTGTAAATAAACAAAGCTTCGCAAAATTAATTACATAAGAAATGCTGAAGAAAATGTATCATCAAAAGGTGAAGAAAAAAGATTTTTTTTTTCTTGATAAGAAACCGAGCTTTTTTCTTATACAATGAAAAAAGGGGCTCCAATAAAAAAGAATAAGACCTAATTGATAATTTCAAAAGACTTCAGTACCCAAGGTCCAAATCGAGGTATTAAACCTAATGACTTCAGTCAACTCCTAAAAACTCCCATACAACAGGAAAGAAGTTGCCCCAGAAATTTTCCTTCTCCCTAAAAGGGGGAGAAAGCATAACTGGCAGCTCCAAAAGCCCCCAAGAAATGAGACCAAACCAAAAGCAAAACTGGCAGCTCCAAAGGGTATGATCAAAGTCTTTTGACACTCCTATACAAAGGGAACCCCACTGCAACCCCCCAAAAGAAGGAAGAATGCCTCTGCACACAGCCTATAGTATTAACTCTCTCGTGTAAGACCTTTCTGGAATAGAACTTAACCTTCTCAGTAATCTTAATCTTCCAAAATGAGGAAAAAGAATGGAGCCAGCAGGATCTGAGGGAACACTCGAGCTGGAAAAGAGAGCTAGACAAAAAGTCATGGGAAGGACAAGGAGTCCATAAATGAAGATCCCTCCTACCCCAACTGATATGAGAATTTCTTAAAAGAAAAGTCAAGACACCTCTAATGCCTCCCTACTAGTAAGAGAACAAAGAAACTCCAAATTGAAGGACAGAGACTCTCAAAAGGATGAGAGAATAAAGGCCACTGAATGCAACATCTAATCAGAAAGATGGTACAAATAGAGGAAAAATATGCGCAGAGAACCTCCACCACCCAAAATTCCTCCCAGAAGTAACTATCCGAGCCATTCCCAATGGGGCATTTCATGAACTGGAAGAGAGGAAAAACTGAAGAGATAGCCTCATAGGGATTTCTAAAAGATATCAAAATCCTACTACCAGAGACCGACTCTAAAGGGCAAGCACCAAGCGTGCTCACAATGATCCATTGCCACAAAGCCCGAGATTCCTGAAAGAAATACCACAACCAGTTTGCCAAACAAGCATCATTTGGAAGTCTCAGTTTGTCAATACTCGAACCACTTGCCTGCAAGGGCTGTGAAACCACCTCCCAACCTTTAGGGTGCAACCCACCACTCCTCAATCCCCTCCCACATGAAGTCCCTGGTAACTTTTTCTAGGTTTTTATCATTGACACCGGTATTTTAAAAAGAGAGAGAGTATAAAAAAGAATAGGTTCCTCCGACTAAAGAGAACAGAAATCTACCCCCCATCAAAATAAAAACCGTACGCTTCCTATTCTTGGCAACAAAGAAAATGTTTTTCTTGTGTTGCATTTATAAAAATTCAGAAAGGGGGCATAGATCCCGACTCAAATAGCTTAAAAAACTACTCTAAGAAATATTAATTACAGGTTCTGAATAATTGCAAAAATGTTTATCCAAAATGGAAAAGGAATGTGCCGGAATTTCCTCCCAATCTTGAGATTTCTCTTAAAAGATTATCATTTTCATTCCAACCATAATTCTTAATTGAAAGGATATGATGGAATTCAACCAAGCGTTCATTTCCCAATCTAAGTCCATCAAAGCATCTGCTTCAAATTGCACTACGTTTACCATGAAAGGTCTAAGCAGTGATGACCAATTAAAAGTATGATTAGATTGAAGAATCAGTAAGATCAGGAAACAAATTTTCAATTATCATAAACTTTCCGCCAATCTAATTGTTTCTGAACTCATGCCAGGGAAAGAGCAATGAGAACTGAAAAAAATCTTGTTGTTTGCAAATTGCAACTATGGGTATCAACAAAATGAATATGTAATGCATCTATTGTTCATTTTCATTGACATGAATGTTACCTTCTGTGTCCATTCACCTGTAAAAACATTAATATGTGCACCAACTAAATTAAGCTTTGAACGGCGTGCCCACAGTCCACGTACTGCATTCTTTGTTACTTGTTCAAAAACTGCATTCCGATGGCAAATGAAAATGTGTGAAATCTTATGGACCAAGTTCACTAAATTTTTGGAGTTCAGATGATAGTCAACCAACTTTCTAAAATTGCCATATATGATACATGTCTACAGATATCAACCAAGTATTGAGCAACAAGACCGAGAGGCTAAGAAAGAACGGAATTAAGTTTCATCATGAAAAAAAATTGCTGAGTTCAAGGATACTTGTGCATTTTACTATATAGTGACAAGTACGACAAATAATTCAAATTATTACAAACTTGTTCAGTGGAGTCAGTTTTACTAAAGTTCTCTGAACTGATTTCTCTTGAAATAAGAACGAAAAAATATGAGTCAACGTAAATATAAAAATTTGTAGCCATCCTTCATTGGAGCAATTCATGAACACAATGTTAGGCATCCAATTGCAATTGTGTCCTCTAGGAGGAGAAAAAGGGACACTATAAGTCTGACAATTGGTAAGATTTTGGGCTAGGTATGTGTAGGAATAAGAACTTGAGCAGAGAATTATTTGTATTTTTAAGGAACTAGAGTTCGAGAGAATAACTGGCCCTCTTGAATTGGTTGGGTGGCTTGCATGGTGTTCTTACATCTATTTTGATATTACTACCATAAATAATATTCTAGACACTTAGGTGAATCTGACAGTACTATAGGAGATTAATGAGAATACCATAGGAGATTAATAATCTTTTATTTTAATTCCAAAAAAACTCAAGAGAGATACCAATTCATGATAGGTAACTTCTACCCAAAAGTATAGTAGTGGGGACCCGCTGGTGTTAATTGAGTCAATTTAACAGTAAACAGCACAAATACCCAAAAAAAATATGTATAAAAGCAACAAAGGTTTGCTGGAAGGAGTAGATTGCCTTTTAGCGATCAGTACCACTTCCGTTACCCCAAAAGCTCCAAGCCCAAAAAACTAGTGAATTAAGAGCTTTAAGAATCCGTAGTAAGATGCAGAAGTGTAAATAGAAAAAAAATATGCAGCCACAAATTGGGTTATCTTGGAAACAATCAAGGGTCAAGACAAAAGAACGCACTTCAAGTTAAGGTCACAACACTCACTTGGATCATCCGTCAAACGGCTAAGAACACCAAATTCCAAAGTTAAGGTCCCACCACCGGCTGTTGACGTTATCTGAGAGAGAGAATACAAAACCTGTATTAGAACTTCAATAGGATGAAAGATGGAATTCACAACTAAGCTACTAAATAGTTACTAGTTATCTTCATTACTTCATGGTTATCATATGCATAACCAGAAACAGTCCTTGGAAATTATACGAGGTTACTGCATGTCGCAATTGATAATCTAGTTCTTACAGTCCTCATGTGTACTATTGTAAGGGCAGAAGAAACTATCTTCAAGCTGCGTGAATTCTTTATCAAAACCTAAATGGATAGCATGCTCTTCTAGTTGATCATTAGACATCATGTGTATAAGGCTGAGAAGTTTTACCTTGCTTTCATGTTCATCAACTCCATACAATAGGTTAACTGATCCAAATGGAATTCCTGCAAAATATGATGCAATAGACTGTCATTAAATAGCCAACACTGGCATACCCCAAAAAGTGCTTTTCATCTAAGTTTAACGGAAGTAGTGGCTTGGAAAATCTGCTTTGTTTCTTGAATAATGAAACCCAAAAAACATCAGATTTAGAGTAAAATGCCCTACAACCCCATTCCATATTCTACCATAGCAAACTTAAGCCTATAGGTAATTAATGTATCAGAAAATAAAAGTGAAAAGCATGCGCTAAGGTAGAACTAGAAGTGCCAAAAATGATGATTCAGTCAAGATTAGACGAGCACAAGTGATTTTCCTATGCCTAGATAATTTGAAATCATTAAGTTTAGTACAAGGAGAAGGGGGGAAATTTTTATCAAGTTTCAGTATGGAAAATTTGCAAAAGAGACTCTCTTCATGTGAGCATAACACTACACTACAACAGAATAGTTCAGCAGCCAACCTGTAGGAGTGTCAAATGCAGGCAGTAATCTTCGAGCCAGATCCTCTGCTAAGTCAAGCAGTTGATTCTCATAGGATGCAACTTTCATACCCTATAGGGAGGGAATGAGTCAATCAGAAAACGTAGGTTGTACTACAAACAATGGATAAACTAGCTATAACAAATATTGCACTGCATTAGGCATACAAAATTTGAGAATATACTATCATCAGCATGGCGGAGAAAAGTTGACTAACAAAACTTTTGTGAAGAATTTGGTCTGTAATGTTCTAATTCTGTTGCTATACAAACAGTTAACCCAACAACAGGACCTCACAGGCTCACTGCATATCAAACAAGCAGAATTGACCTCACCAAGAGTGGCATGTAAATATTTAGCTATTGACTGTCCCGCATAAAAAATAATTCTCATATCTTATGGCTATTAGAAGCAATTTCAAAAAACATATTTTGTTTTCTAGAACAAAAATTTGGTGAAAAAAGTTTGTTTAACTGTTTATTAAAAGTTGTTAACAACAAGTTTCCTTTAATCTGTTCTCATGGGTGACTAGTTTTCCAATACAAATATATATCTTCTTCCTATGAAAATCATGTACTTGTGAGTAATGATTTTTCAAGTACACAATAACCGTAACATTTACAGACCACAACACCATTCTTCTTACAAAGTCTTATTTTCAGGAGAAAAAAATTTCAAAAAAACAGTTCAGAGGCTTGCCCTCAGTCTGTGATTTACCTTAGTCAACGTGTTTGTCACTTCTCAATCCGGTGTCTCAACTTTGTTGAGACTTCAGAAATGACTTTTGAATAATACTTTCACAATCATAGGTACACTATTCATGAAAATAAGATTATAATTGACTATGAATATAGAACCTCGATTTTGTCAATTTCATCATGATTTTAATTGAAAGACAACACAGATAAAATAAAAAAAGTCAATACCGTAGTGTGGTCACTTGCAATAAGATGAGCTGAAAGTAAACCTCCAAGAACTCGAATTGTCGTCTCAAAGATAGATACTGTTTTATTCTGTAATTACAACAGAAAGGTTCTAGTTGAAGAAATATATAACTACAGAATTACAATGGTACAAAACTGAAATGATCTTCTAATTGAGTAATACATAAAATGTTACAAAAACATAATATAATACCCCATCACTTAGAAACTATTAAGTAGCCAATGCTATTATAGTCATCAATCAGGAAATCATAAAATGATCGTAAAATTTGTTAGTAAATACACAAGTGGCAACTCGTAGTGGCTGGTTATCCTCCAACTGTCTTTCAAGAAACAAACAAAGCCTATGCCATAAGGGATCCCTCTTTTACAAGAACTTTTGTTGAGTTTCCTTTTAGTCACCAACCACTTGCATCTCTCTCAACTGTTTTAAGTTGGAACACCAGAATTTTGACATGGGTAGCTATCTGATACTAAGATGGTATAGTCTCTATCGGAAATTACATCCAAAAGGAAACTAATTCAAATAACTAAAGTTGAGGTCATGGACTAAGACTCGAAGACCAAAAGATCTCGGTTCTATAAAACCACATGCTGAAGAAGTTCCTCAACATGTAAATTCACCACATAACTGAAGGTGAAAGAAAGAGAAATTTTTAATTTTTAATTTTTAATATCTAATATCTAATAAGATAAAAATATAATATATATATATATTCAGATAATGGTCCGTGTCAAAAATAATTAGACGGATTTGAAGCCTAAATAGCTAATCACGAAAGCAACCCCCACAAAAATGTACATTACTCACTATATCGAACCGAAGATTTTTACCAATCCATTCAACAGATGCAGCAAATTGTTCCCGATCACCAAGCAGGGCCAGTGTATCCAATGAATCAATCTATGACAACAAAATGAGGGAAACAGCATCATCATTGTTCCAATATGATATCACTAAATCAGTTAACCTATTATTTAGATGTATGACATTTAACAGAAGGAATTAGCTTACCAAAGTCAAAGCATAACCACCAAGTGAATCTTCTCCTTCACACGATAGTGGTCTTAATTCGTCTAGAGGAAAAGCATGCTTCATGTATCCATTGAAAGCATGATAAAACATTTCACGTACCTACATGGCGAGTATACCTTGCTTATAACAATCTAAAATAAATTAAAAGTAGCGAAATAGAGGCAGATCATAAACAAACGAAACCAGAACAGAATATTTCAAGTAATCAAATAATTACATGATATCACTAATTCCAGATCCCGCATCCCTATCCTTCTTGTAAGAAGTTTGATCCTCCAATGCTAATTTAACAAGAATGCGTAAAAATATAAACTCAATCAAGATGACCCGTATAACAAAATATTGTTTAGAGAAAATGGCGGCAGTTCAAACGTATATTGGAGATTTATTATAAGAACAAATTCTTTCAGATATCCTAAGATTACTGATCCCGAAAAGTGAATTAAATTAGAAAAAAAAAAAGTTCAGCATTTCAATAACCAAGCAATGTAGCCCACCTGACGAGCTTACCAAATGAGAGATTGAGAATAGCTATGGCTTAAACGGAGCCGAAATTGAGGAAAGATTAATTGGTTGAGAGTCCTTAATTAATTCTGCTACGCAATTGATAGAGGAAAAAAGGGGAAGTAATACCAACCTCATCTCTGAGCTGTTTGGCTTCGTCGGGAGTGACGCCATCAGCTAGAGATTTTTGAATGAAAATGGGAGATGAAACTGAGAGTAAAAGAAAGATATAGAAGATAGGGAGCCGAGTTGAAGGAGCTTCCATTACAGTCTCTCGGCGTGGTTTTTCCTTCCGGTGCTGAGACGCCCTGAAAATCACTGTACTTCTTCTTCTTCTTCTTTTTCTTCTGTTTTTTATTATTATTATTATTATTTATTTATTTTCTTAATTTAAATGCCTTTTCTCTGCTCCAAAATCTCAAATCTCGAGAGGATATTTGATACACCAACCCGTCTTAATAAATATTTAACAGTTTCATTATAACTATTTAGTTTTTTTTATTTTAAAAATTCATGTTTTCTCATTATATCGTCATTTTTCTCACTAATTTTATATTTCTTAACTAATAATATTGGTTAGGAAGCTCTAATTTTTTTTAGTTTTTAAACATAAAATTAAGTTAGATATGGACGGATAAATCTTTTAGATTTTGGATCAATTTGATTCGAGAGTAATATGAATAAAGTTCACAACTTAATCCTCTATTTTTTGGTTGGGTAGCCTTGAATGGATAATATTTTTATTTTAAAAAAATTATATTTATTTACTATACATATTACAACTAAAATCTCTTAAACATTCATAAGTAATAATGCATTACTAATATTGGCTATCCAGTTCAAATAGGATTATACTCTATTTTTTGATTGGATTGTTCATTAATTACTTTAAAATATTATTGAATATGTCAATAACCAATTAGGTATAAATTGAAATTTCCATCATATATTAGCATTTTCAAATTCAAATATTGATCAAGACAAAAAAAAATTGAAATTGTGATATTTTAGACAAATATTTAAGAGGAAAATATTAATATTAGTATAATCAAAATTTGACTTAAAATATAGAAAAAGAACAAAAAGAAAAGTTGAAAGAGTGTGTTAAATTTCTTTTCTATGGTACAAATTCCATTTATAAACAAAACAAACTATTCTTTTTGATGTAGTGAAAATGTATTCACCAAAAAAAAAAAAAAAAAAAAAAAAAAAAAAAATGAAGGAATATTATTATGATAGAAATGGATAGGGCCAATGTTTTTTTTTTTTTCTTTTTTTCTTTGATTTTTCAATCGGAAAAAGATGCTTATGCCTTTATAACGGAGATGCTTAAATTGGCATATAGTATCACAATACATACCTACGTTTAAGATTGATCGTACAACACTTACTCTCACCCATGAGTAAGTCAACTAACTTAATTTCGAGTGACTTGTGACATGAGTATGCATCCACCTCGTTCTTGTAAAAAGGTTTTAGAAAATGAGATTAGGAATAAAAAAAAAAAAAATTGAGAAAACAGTATTATACTAGCAAACAATAGGTAACAACAACATTCATTCATAGCACATAACTCGAGTAAATAAAATTGAGAATTAGGTGTATCTCCCTACCATGACATATAGCACCAACATCACCAAAAGGAGAAGTTACATAATAAAAATGAAGTTAAATTTAATTAGGAGTACACGAGTAAAAGTGGGCTAACTCAAGAGAAGAAAACAGCGTAGTGAATGAGTTGGTTTTGGTAACATAACTCAATTGTTGGGAATGGATCATAGGGGAATGAGCAATGTAACTATTCATTCCCGAAGAACAAGTAATTTAAGTGGACTAGTTTCAAGAGGCCACACAAGAAGCAGCAGCACGGAACTACATAAGATTCAGGTCCCACTACAAGTTGCAACCGTATAGAAAACAAAGAAACAACACAAAAAGAACCATAATAAAAGATCACATATCATTTCAGAACTAAAGGAAATGATTTTCCCAACTCCTCCTAGTATATATATATATATATATATAGTGCAAGCAAGCAAACCTCCAAACTGGTAGAGAGCAGACTTAGATACATCCATGGTTGGGTTAAAATTTCACAAATCGCTTCAGAAGTCAGGTTATAGGGAGCCGACGCCTATCTATCATGCCTGAAAAAAGGGGTTTAGACAATGAGTAGAAAGTACTTCCGCAATGAATAATTCAAGTGTGAGAGAGGCTTTAAGCCACCAACTTAAACGAAATTTGATGGAGAAATGATGAGAAAACTAGCACAATTTTGGTTAAATTTTTATCAAGCTATCCCTTAATTATAAATTTAAAGTAAATCCAACTACAGATAGATAGCACAGGAAAGGATGAAGAATACCTGCTGCTTTTTCTTTTTAGGCCTTCTCTTTCTTCGGGGTTTGTGAGCATCAGAATTGGAACTTATATTACTGCTGTGACCTGTCTGAGAGTTTGAGGAACCCCTAACCTTAAAAGAAGATCCACTTCTGCTACTTGATGTATTGCTGGATGAAGAAACCTCGGCCCTACGATTTGTCGAAAATTTTCTTAATGAAGACCCTGGTTTTGACCGAGCTTGGGCTGAGCTTGGAAATGATTTGGTTGGACGGGGAGGTGGCATTAAGGCTCTGGCAGAGATCTGCTGCCTCTACATAAAATGCTAGTCAAATGAGAGAAGGATGGAAACAGACGTTGGGGGCATGAGATACAAAGATTACATCCTATTACAAGACAACAGAAATCATAACTAAACCTGATGATTTCTTTCATCGCTAGACATGCCTGATGCTGCCTTGCCAGAAGTACTAGAAGCATGTTCCCTGCAAAGAATAGAATAAACATTTAATATACCCAAACTCTTGCAAAAGCAAAACATGAACAAACCGGAAGAAGAATGAGAATTCAAAGCCTACATACCTTGCACTTTTATCTGTCCATTCATCATCTGCATCTGCTTCATCACTTGAGCTACCAGATACGAAGAAATCATCCTCACTCATGTCAAGTAACCCATCATCCTCACTACCTGTCTCTGTTTGAATCAATTCCACACCATTAAAAAGCATATATTATGATCTTACCAAAACAATTTTAAATTAACAAATTTATTGAATTAAAAAAAACATAAGAAAAAGTACCATTTCCATGTAGGAAATAATTTTTCATTAAATGAAAGAAAGTTATTAAAATGAAAAATGATGTGTGTATATATATATATGTTGGCCAGTAGCTTCCTAGTGCATAAAAACACCTGTAGAGCAACCAGAATCGGCCATATACCAATATTCTAAGAAGAAACCCAACTACAAGGCAAAAAATATATACATAAGAACAAAAATATGAAAAAGAACATTAGAAGAAATGGAAAAGAAACCACCTTCTAAATCCTTTCCACTGGCTGCAGCAGCAATTAGATTGGCTTTTATCTGCTTGCGCAACTTATTCCTCCTATCAACCGTGTCCGAATCATCACTTCCAGTAAATAAAGCTAAATATTTTTCTGTTTTGGGAAAGAACTACATTCGAACAAAAAAAAAAAAAAACTTTCACATCTCCCATTATAAAGAATAGCGAAAAAACTAAGTATTATACTTGCCATTACAAATGTCGTAACAGCTGTCAGTTCTTATAGGGGTAAGTGGTGAACAAAAAAGCACAAGCAAAGCTAAATCTACAATGCATACCTCCTCTAACACAAATATTCAGCATTGTCTAACAACTTTTATTTTCATCAGAAAAATGAAAAATAGTAAATATATGCAATGATAGTACCTTAGAACACAATGATAGTGAAAACTAAGACATAACGATGCAACAAGTTTAGATGAACTCCCATGTATTGAAGTATTAAATAAACGCATACATAAAAACAAGTATACATACAAAATATACAAAAAAACAAAAAAACAAAAAAATCATCAAAAAACAACTTCCTTTGATGAATGAATATAAATAAAAAGTTCAAAGATACAAACTCGCACATATATTTTTAGGAAAAGATTTTTTGACATTACCCTGACATATTCAAGATCCTCCTTCAACTTAGACAATTGATCTGCAATATCCGAATCTTGCGACTGACCAGATGGAGCACGTTGCAGTTTTTCAAGGCGTCTAATTCTTCTTTCAATTTTTCTCCTCTCTGGATTAAGGAAAAAAATAATCAAAAACTGATACGTGCTTGAAAAACAAACCCCATCAAATGACAGAAAAACTATTACCAAGTATTACCAAAAAATTTGATCTTCCTATCCCGCAAGAATATTTTGCGCTCAACAGCCAGACGAGAATGAATTTCTTGCTGTTTTCTAAGTCCTTCCAACTTCTTCTCTTGAACCTCCCTCACTTCAGCTGGCAAATTCTGGAGGGAAAAAAACGTTCAATGACCATGGAGTAAAAATCGGCAACAACCACACTGTAAACTACGGGGTATAATATTAAGTCCGTAATCCGATAAAGACTAAGCAACCTCTCGAAAAACCACACCCACATAGAAAACGTAATGGAAACCACACTTTAGCTCTCCTAATTTTCACAAAACCTTGCAGCACATTCTTCACCTCCATAATTGAGGTTCGTAATAAGGGCACGCTAACCTAATAAAGCGTTTCAATAGAGTTCCAGGAATCTAGTTCCATACATAAAAAGGATGTCCTCAGAATCAAGTGTTACTTGATCGTAGAGACCTCCGAAGAAAAAGCACAGCAACTCAACTTCCCAAACAAAACTTACAGCAGCCAAAAACAAAGAGAAGGAGCAACAAATGCAACAAATTAGTCTCTTCTCCAAACTCCCTGAATAGCGAACTAAAATCAGTTAAACAAACTCCAAGCCCTAAAACGACCTAGAACAGCATACAAAAAAGCAAAATAAGGAAAGAGTAGGCGGAAACCTTGCGAAGCATGCGCTCAGCGGATCGAATCTGGTTCTTGAGGGAGACGGACTTGGGCTTCTTCTCAACAGCTAAAGCCTTCGATCGGCGCGCTGCCGGGTTCACCCTGCGCTTGCCGTAGCCACCGTGGGCCATGGTTGCCCTAGACACAGATGAGAGAGAAAGGAGAAAGTGGTATGCAGGAAAGCAAGGGTTTTGTGCAGGCTCTCAACGCCACCCCGGTGGATTCATAACACCGGAGAGGTGGACAGTGGAGACGGATATCTTTCACTCTTCCTAACTCGTCTTTTCCTTTTTTTTCTTTTGGATTTCTAGACGACCTTCTTAATTTTAATTTATGCAAAAGCCCTAATCAGCGCCTTTTTTTATTTTTCCTACCAAAAGTAATTCTTCTTAATTTCCAAAATTTATAAGGAAAAAAAAATAATATCACCTTAAATTTCAAATTAATAATAATTAGTATTTATCAATACAAATATCAAAATCAAAACATTAAATAATAAAACAAAAATCATTATCTAAAAATTCAAATAAATATTTTTTCATGAATCTTAAATTTTTATAAACTTTAAGATGTAAATTCAATATAGTTTTTCTCCCTGAGGGATCTCGACTCAATAATTAGGGTGGCTAATCTTCCATTTATCTTCTATTGGTTTGATTTTAAGTCGACTAATAAATACAATTAAAAAAAAAACTATATGGTTGAGAACCAATGGCAAGAGATTTATTATACCAAACGCAAGAGACAATTAATCTTAAAAATGATCGATCATTATGGAAAATTGAGTACAAGAATACTAAGCTTTTAATTCATGAAAACACGTTATTTGGAAGTATATATTAAAGTCAATAACACGATAAAGATACTTTTAAAAACAAGGACTTTATTCTATGTCACGATTCAACCGAAAGAATATGTTTTTCCAACGAATTATACACTATGATTTAATCTATAAAACAAATAGTCTATATAGTATTTTGACAATTGTGTGTGTGTGACTTTCTATTCTATACTTCAAGAAGGAAAACAAAAACAATGTTCCATTGTATAATATAAGAACTAAACACTACAAATAGAGATGGAAGAGGATTTTTTTCATTCGCGCTCGGATATAACAATTAACGAATCAGTTAATTCAAGAGAGATTGGTTCAGACTTAGGAATTGGATTGATTACCTGCATTAATCACAAGAATGATGCATCAGTTTCGTATACTACATTTCTTTACAAGATTCAGCTAGTGTTATTACCTGTCTATTATTTTTAATATAGCCAATGGCTACTTCTTGCTTTAGATGTGCTCTTTCAGCAAGTTCTGCAAATGAGAGATCCTCCCCTTGTTTCATGTAGCCACTGATATCCTGTGTCAAGAAAAGGATCAATTAGTGCAAGAATCATACTTTCAAGCTCGTTATTTTATTTCAATGTTTACTGTAACAGCCCAAGCCCACCACTAACAAATACTATCCTCTTTGGGTTTTCCTTTATGGGCTTCCTCTCAAGACTTTAAAACGCGCATGTTAGACAGAGGTTTCCACACCTTTATAAAAAATATTTTGTTCCCCTCTCCAACCAATGTGAGATCTCACAATCTACCCCCCTAAGGACCCAACGTCCTCGATAGCATACAGCCCAGTGATTGGCTCTGATACAATTTGTAACGGTTCAACCTCACTGCTAGCAAATATTGTCCTATTTAGGCTTTCCCTTCCAGACTTCCCCACAAGGTTTTAAAATGAGTCTTGAGAGAAGTTTCCACGCCCTTATAAGAAATGTTTTGTTCCCCTCTCCAATCTTACATCTTAGATAGCTATCAAAAGCTAATATGGATGAAGAAATGGAGATGTACCTTCACATAAATTTCATCACCTTCGGCATTCAAAATATCTTTCCATACTTGATTCAGTTCACTATCCTCTGCCACTGTCACGCCAAAATATACACTTGAGATGCAGTTTCGCACACAAAATCTGAAAGAGGTTGGTTCAGAGCATTTACAGACCTTGAGCTGTGACAAGACTCATTATTTCCTCTGCTGCTATGTACGTCAGGGAAGGTTTTATTCTTGTTACCTGCACACATTTCCGCAGCTACATCAATATTTAAATATAATAAAAAAAGCGGCACAAGAAATTGGAAAATGAAGCATTTACTTGTTTCCCCAATTTGGAGTCAACAATCTCTGCAGCAAGATTTTGAACCTGAAATAAAGTGTCATATTATAGACCTTACTTTTGTCCAAAAAATAAGCAAAAAACCACTATGATATAATATGATCAAACTTTCCATAAATGTATGAATGTCAAAGGATTGATGTAAAAGATTCGTGAAGGTATTGTGCTATAGATCATATTACTAATAAACAACAAATTAAATACCTTCACTCCATGTTTCTGACAGATACTTTCAGCAAGGAGAAGAGTATATACTGAGTGTTTGTCAGACCTAGATGGATCTGAAAAGTTGGAAGTCAATGCAATTCATTATCATTATACAAGCCAAAAAAAAAGGGCATATAAGATAGTATTATATCCATACCCCCAAGAAGCCATTCCCTGTCGGATATCACAGCGATGGACAACGGAACATCTTCACTTTTATTGAAAGAACTTTTAATATTTAGTAGGGTTTCCTCTAAGCTAGCATAGTTCATAGGGTTTCCTATCTGCAGCAAAGGTACAAAATTATGGAATGTGGCTTAGAGAAAGAATTAAAATGTTTCAAAAAACTACATTCAATGTGTCAGTACCCTATGAGAAACTCTGACATTTTTTAACTTGTTACGGTCCACAGCTTTGTAAGCTCTTTTTCTTTCATCAAATGGTGCATCTGATAAGATTTCCTGCATATATATGGGAGATGACAATTAGGGTCCAATAATCGCATGTATGCCAATTGTTGCATATAACCAAAATTACAAATGTATAGAACTGTTTTTGTGCTCAAAAGTGATTAATTTGTATTGCCAAACGCACTAGATATTTTTTAAACAATGTTTTTGCGCTCCATAATCACTTAAGAAGTTAATTCATACACACCCAGTTTCATTAAAAGTGATTTAGAGGACTCGAGGTGTTGCAAAAAGATTTGGAGTCGAGCAAACTTGAAGAAGATTCATAAAGGGAAGAGCTTTACCAATACACTACCAGGTCCAAGATACTTGTCATATTCTTGGATCATGTCTACAACATCTGGGCGCCAACCTAGCAAAAGTATGCATTCTTTTGGTCCTATAGTCTTGTCTAAAGGCTGCATGCAATGTAACAATTAGCTATCTTGCTTACTGACTTGTTGAAAAAAACAAATCACTTAGGCCCCGTTTGATAATTATGGTTATTGGTTTTTGAAAATTTAGCTTACAAAGGTTTTCTTAACTTCGTTATCTATTTTCTGAAAATGGTTTCAAAATCTAAACAAAGTTTAGAAAACTAAAAAAAGTAGTTTTGAAAAAGTTGTTTTTGTTTCTGAAATTTGGCTAAGAATATAAAAGTTTCATTGTGATAGGTGAAAACTCAGTAAGGAAATTGCAAGGAAAGAAGCACAATTTTAAAAAATAGAAAACTAAAAGTAAAATTATTATCAAACTAGAGCTTCAATATTACCTTGAAAGAGGGTTTTGTTGGATGTTTGATGATATTCTCGAATTCCTTTCTATATATTTCTAGAGATTGACGTAAACGTACATTACTATTTTTAATACTTTCCAGCTTTTTAATGGTATTACTTCCTTCCTTAGTCACATTTGAATGACCACCTCCTCCCTTATGTCCTCCAAGGAGAGGTGCAATGAACAGCCCCTACATCAAAAGATACACGAATTCACTTAGAAAATCTGTTAAACCAAGTTGTTTCTTTTCTATAAAAAAAAAAAAAAAAAGAAGAGAGATATGAATCTATTATTTATACCTTGTCATTTTGCTGCAGAATCTCATCATCATTTGGATGAAAGTGTATCTTCCCATTTCTATAGATACCACAAACAACTGCCTGTAGAAAAGAAATATCCATTCAAAAAAACTGAAAGGGAATTAGGAGAAAAAATTTATTTGATGGATAAGTACCTCATGAAATCCTTGGCGAAGTTCTTTATAATGTAGACCAACAAAATTAGGGGAGCTGAATAGATTAAATACGTTTTCTGCAATTTCATTCTTTATAATGTAGACCAACAAAATTAGGGGAGCTGAATAGATTAAATACGTTTTCTGCAATTTCACAGCATTACAAATTTGAGTAAACTGAAAACCACATTCTATGCAATTGGGAGAACTATAAATGTGTTACATACTTCGATAGTTCAACAAGTGTCTGTAAATTTTGATGAGCTCCTTTTGTCGAGAACACTGGACAAATAATTTAGAGGAAACATTCTCCACCGGCTCTACTTTCAGTCCTGTGACCGACTTTAAGAGGTCACAGGTATTGGAACTAAACATTCTCCACCGGCTCTACTTTCAGTCCTGTGACCGACTTTAAGAGGTCACAGGTATTGGAACTAGAAACCTGAATTCATTGAGAAAAGGTTCAAATTCAGCCATTCAAAGTTGTCATTTGACAAGACTGACAACTTGTTATTTATTGGTAGCTTACCTCAACAATAGTTGGGATGGACTCCATATTTGCAATGGGTTGAAGGGCAAGAACAGAGAGAAATGCATCTGTATCAACTTCATACCTAATAAATTTGTGTCCAATATGCTTTAGTTAATCCATATTTCCATTCCAAGATTGGTTTCTCCTATTTGAAACGAAAATAAGTAATCCTACATCCTATAGCGGTCAATGTCTCAGTTTCAACTACATTTTAGCTAGCTGAATGAGTGCCGAAAGCACTCTTTAGCAGGACCCAGCGTCACAGTTTCAACTACATTTTAGCTAGCTGAATGAGTGCCGAAAGCACTCTTTAGCAGGACCCAGCGTCACTATAAAATATCCGAGACCACATTAATCTTCAATTGGTTGCAAAAATAGCCTTTCTTTTAAATGCATCCAGGATAACTATTCAATAAGGGTTTCTTAAAAGTTATAACAACGACTGCTTCCTTTATCACCACAATTGTAAGACCAAGGATAATCCATCTCAATATCCAATGGAGGACTGTGGAAGGAACAGAGAGAAGTTATCAGCTTTGTCTATCACATAAAAGAAAATAGGAACCATGGAAATACTGGAATAAATTAAAATGTTAAAGGCACCAAGAAATGAATCCACCCACCCACTTAAAAGGACAAGTTTACTCTCATACGCTTTGGAAATGCTAAAATACGTGTCTTTTATCTCTTTCAAAACAAGGTCCATTGTATAAACTTTGACTTCTCTGAGAGAGTAGTATGATAGGAAAATGTTATCGGGATATTAAGGGTGTTGTTAGCAATCAGCTAAGGAGTTTGTTAGGAATGTTTGGTAACAAGTAGAGTGGGCTAGAAAGGATGAAGGTAGGCAATCGTGTAGTTGGATTACGGCTTGAAATTTGATAGGACCGACAATTTAATGGTCAAAAGCAATTTCCTATTTGTGATTACAATTAAAGAAAACCATAGTCATCCCTGCTTGATAATATTATTAATCCTGACCAACATTTCATACATATTGCAGCAACTTTGAAGCCTCGTACTAAAATTCAGTGACATTATTACAGAAATCGTTACTTTGATAAACAAAGGCAGGTTTTAAATGGTGAGAAAGAAAAGGATAGTACGAAGGCAAGAAAACTCGATCAACGAAACAACAGTAGGCGAAAAACAAAGAATATACTTGTAACTGACAATTTTCTTACCGGTCTCCTTTTGTTGGCAGTATAATTACTGCTCGGGCCATACTGGCAGCAGCTCTTTCAAATGATTTTGTTAAGCTGAGACTACAACTGTGGAACCGCTCGGGCCATACTGGCAGCAGCTCTTTCAAATGATTTTGTTAAGCTGAGACTACAACTGTGGAACCACAAACTCAATGGAATTAGATAAGACCAAGGACAATTCAGGCCAATAGAGAAATAAACTTGTAACTTTTCACTTCCTTTGGGAAAGGATATCCTCATATGAGGGAACTTCAATTACAGATCTGAACGATAACTTTTCACTTCCTTTGGGAAAGGATATCCTCATATGAGGGAACTTCAATTACAGATCTGAACGAGAGATCAGATATTTTATGTCTAATTTATGGTTAAGAAAGAAAACAACTTCATTACCCTTACCTCTTGGTAAGAACATCAATGTGGTAAAGATCTTTGGCAAGATTATCAGCTAACTTGTCCATTTGTTTCCTTGGAAGATCAGACATGAGAAGAATTCTCTGCCTCCTAAAAACACAGACCAAAAAGTAACTGTTTGTACTTTCCAACACACATAATACATGATATTGGCACAAAATCTACGACAGGAGGAGCAGCAGTTACCTAGCAGACGCAGTACCTAAGCGGACAGAAAATTCGTGGTATTTATTTAGCTGCTTCAGTATAAAAGCCAAATGACTATTGACACCACAAATGATGATGTGATCAGACTCTAGAACTTGAACTTGTGCACCTTCCCTCAGCTTTTGCATGTTATGCTGTCCAAACGAGCGCAAGTAATCAGCTTCAGCAAACATTTATCTTTTCTTATGTTTTGTTATCACCAAGCTTACCCTAAACTGTTCTGTCATTGTGCTGAGTAGACGGGAGTAAAATAATATGCCCCATATTGCAAGAATGAACCCTATAACACGTTCAACTCGTGTCCTTTGCTGTTAGATAAAATACAGAGATATTTCTAAGTCAAATGAATAGTTCTTAGATACTTCAAATGATTTTAAGAAAACAGTTGAAGTTCAAAGATCTTATGTGGCATACTTTCAAGTGAGTGGATGAGGAACATAGACATGCCCATGCTTCCCATAAGCAGTCCTCCAGAGACTGAGTGCTACCTCTGTTCAACACACTCCCAGATTGGCAAACAAGAATGTGCATCGCATGTAGGAAGGAACAATGAACTAACAGAACATAATCAATCTAACTTGATTGCAAGAATTGACTGCAAGTTCTAGTAATAAAAACGGACAGAAAAATTAAAATGTAAAACTAGACTGAGAAACAAGACAAAGAAATTGTTAGCAAAACATTTTTTTCTTTTAAATTAAATTTTAAAAAAATGATTACAAAACAGAATATTTAACCCTAGAAAATAAAAAATCCTCTGATTCCCTTTGAACAATCCACTTCTATTTGAACACAGGTAAAAAAAAACAAAAATATATTTTTTTTTTTTTTCAAGACTTACATTGGAAGGGTTAAATATGTTATAGATCGGATCTTACTATTTACAGTATAAATTCTATTTGAAGCTGAAGTTTAGTACTAGGCCAAAAAGGAAGAAAAGTAGAGTACCTGAGCTTGAAGAACAGAAAACCACCCATCAAAATAAATGAGATGCATGCCACAAGGAGCACCACTAAGAACCTTTAAATTGAACATTAAAAAAACAAAAGAAAAAATCAAATGATATTTCAATCTTAATAGAACATGAATTTCTTCTGGAAAAAAAATAATGAAAAAAAGAAAGAGTGG
>NW_019272119.1:221503-223781 GCF_002738345.1 Cucurbita maxima | reverse complement strand
TTTTTTTTTTTTTTCAAGACTTACATTGGAAGGGTTAAATATGTTATAGATCGGATCTTACTATTTACAGTATAAATTCTATTTGAAGCTGAAGTTTAGTACTAGGCCAAAAAGGAAGAAAAGTAGAGTACCTGAGCTTGAAGAACAGAAAACCACCCATCAAAATAAATGAGATGCATGCCACAAGGAGCACCACTAAGAACCTTTAAATTGAACATTAAAAAAACAAAAGAAAAAATCAAATGATATTTCAATCTTAATAGAACATGAATTTCTTCTGGAAAAAAAATAATGAAAAAAAGAAAGAGTGGTGCAGTACATTCATGAAATACATTGTTCTTGCAGTTTCTCTATTTCTTTTATCACATTTGCAGTCTATTACAGCATCAGTTTAGATGAGTGGCAACCATTCCATAAAATATGAACCATGGCAACAAATATGCACCTCACTTACGTGCCAACATTTCTTTCGAGTTGGATATTGAATAGGTATATCAGTCGTGCGAAACTCAATTTGATTTCATGAAATGCAGGGAAGTATACATCCAACTGAAGGGGTGTCGGTTTATTCAAGGTATTGGATACACTTGCAAATGGCAAGCTAAACTCCCCAACATTTTGAACGAGATAGGGAAATATCTCTTGGGCAGTTTTGCCTATAGATTTAACAGAGGTTAGTGTCAAGCTGAAAAGGCAGCATCCAAATATAACTTTGACCGCAACTTTAGCTTGGGTACCCTGATACAATTCCAGTGCATCATTATTAGCAATCAACCAATTCCGTGAACTACAAGCATGGGTTATATAATGAGCAAGCTCTCGGTAAAATAAGAGAAAAAGGGGGGGGACATATAGTTTATCCATTCGGCAGGCAACAATAATCCAAATCAGATTTTCAGTCTATCATCGAACACTCACCTGAGAAAATATATTCGGATTAACTCTATCTACACTGGCATTCTGGTCATTTAAACTGCTTGTACACGTTGTAGTATGTACCCCACCAAGTTTCCTATGCGAACAGGCTTCCCGTGTCCCTGCCATCAAATCACCATCATCAGGAAAGTAAAAGTGCGACGGATCTGCCGTGTTCAATGCCTAAGAAGTAGAACAAGTCACCATCATCAGGAAAGTAAAAGTGCGACGGATCTGCCGTGTTCAATGCCTAAGAAGTAGAACAAGGGATCAATGCTGCTTGACAAATTGATTCCAAAGACATCTATGTAATACATAGAAAGAAGTTATGAAAAGGTGAAATGATAGCGATTTCAATTACACTGAAAATGGAAAATAAACCAAATTGTCTTGAAAACTCAAATATACAAGTCTAAAATAGATAATTTGCTGGAAAAAGACAATTTCACCGAGCATTGATAGTAATTTCCTAACAGACTCACCATCACCGGCAATGAGAGGGCGTGCATTGAAATTCGAATGGTCAATCCGCCAAAGTTGACATGTCAATGTTCTCCTAGAAAAAGTGTTGAAACAGTTGTAACAAATCTAACTATGCAATAAATTAGAAAGAATAAGTCGGACAATATTATTTACAGACAGAAAATCTTATAAACTCGTAGCAGAGCAGAACTAGCCGAGATTAAATGATTATAAAAGCGGCAGAGTTTCAAATCCGCAACAAATTTCAATCCGCAATAAATTGGTCAACTACTTGACAACAACGGTTCAACACGCGCGAAAATCTAAGTGATTAAGTCGAATACCATTTATTGAAGTCGAAGATAGCTCGTACTAAAGAAAAATGGATAGAACAAGAGAATTGAAGATTGGATATGAAGAAAATACCTGGAAGTCGAAAACGGAATGCTCCGATAGAGTCGACGAGGTGGCGACGGCGGAAGGCGCAAGTGCGAGCAGCGATGTTGCAGAAGCATTTGGGTCTTGCGCGATGCTCCGTAATGGCAGCAGGTACGGTGGTGGAAGGAGGCTGTGTAATGGCGGCAATGGCGGAATTGAAGAGAGTAGAAGACAGATGAGTAGAGAACGCCCGGTGAATTCCATATTATATTACTTGCAGACGGAAATTTGATCACCGCTGTACCGTACATTTTTCTTTTCTTTAATCGAATAAAATTTATTCCTCTAAAATACTATTTGGTAATATTTACGTCATTAATATGAATTTTATTTTATATTAATTTTCTACTTTAATAAATTTTAAAATTAATCATTCAAAATCAATTTTAATCCTAATTTTTAAATAATAATAAAAAAGTTATATCATTTTATTTAAATCTAGAAGTTGAATTTTAAATATTTG
>NW_019272119.1:95214-221362 GCF_002738345.1 Cucurbita maxima | reverse complement strand
TTTTTAAATAATAATAAAAAAGTTATATCATTTTATTTAAATCTAGAAGTTGAATTTTAAATATTTGTGTTTTTAATAAATCTTAAAATTTGTTCCCTCGCGTCCGAGAGTTTGCTACACTTTTTCCAAATTCACCGACAGAATAAATCTTAAAATTTGTTCCCTCGCGTCCGAGAGTTTGCTACACTTTTTCCAAATTCACCGACAGTTCGCACGTGCCAGCAAGGAATCCAAACTGTCATGCGCTGTATAATACTAATAATAATTTTATTTTATTTTTTTTTTTATCAAATTCAGTTAAATAATAATAATAATAATTATTATTATTATATGCAATTATTGCAAGGGCTTGATATGAAAATTATAAACATGAAGCTTTTAATTATTCTATGAACAATATGCTTCTCGTTTTCAAGAGTAGAAACTCGAGTGACTAGTTGGCTACCTAGCTGTTAAGATAGGTGCTGATAGAGTATCATCAGAGAAGTCGAACACGGCGTCGTCGCTCTTGCTCAGTGCATAAACCACCTCCACCATGCTCGGCCTCTTCGTCGGGTCCTTTTGCAAGCAACTAACAGCCACATTCATTACATCCATCACGCTCTCCATCGGGCACGATTGCTCGAAAAGAGCTTCATCAATCCAATTCTTCAACCGGTCTAACTTCTCCTTCTCTTTCCCTTCCGAAAACCCACTCGCTCGCATCCATAGAACCCTTCCTTCCTCGTCAATGGCCTCCTTACCAGAGACGAGCTCAAGCAAAACAACTCCAAACGCAAAGATGTCCATCTTTGTCGACACGACTCCATCCGCTATGTATTCAGGTGCTATATAGCCTTGAGTTCCAACAATGTGCATGGTTATAGCATTGCATCCTGACTTCGCAAGTCCAAAGTTGGCTATCTTAGCCCTCATGCTTGCATCCAACAAAATGTTGCTACTTTTGATGTCTTTGTGGACAACTCGTGGCCTCGTGTGCTCGTGAACATAGAGTAGTCCATTAGCAACATCAATCGCAATCCTCAATCTCCTTCTCCAATTCAACTTTCGCTTTTGGCTTCCATGTAGCCATGAATGTAGAGAACCGTTCTCTACATATTCATAAATTAAGTAGCAGGTTGTATCATCAGGGTCTACGCAAAAGCCTTCAAGCTTCACTAGATTACCATGGTTCACCTTCAAATCAAATCAAACATATGTAATAAGAAAAGGAAATGCCCGTATATATATATTTATATTTATTGAAGCAGTGTCAACTAGAAAATGAAAGCACTCAAGGCTATTTTCGTCTTTTCCATTGTCCTATTCCGTACCGACTTTCAATATTTTAATGAAAAAAACTTTTGAAAAAAGCTCCTATGGTTCTTCCTTTCACATTCAAGGGGTGATTAGTCCAAAGTTAGGTTACTATTTTTTACATTTTTTTTAATAATTTAAAAATACTATCTTTAAACTTCAAAAAAAATTATTAATACCTCACACTTTTAAAAAATTAAAAATTAAAAAAATAATTTACAAATAGCAACTAATATAAAAATTTGGAAATAATCAAAACTTTTCATCCCTAAAAAAATTTATTTTTTAATAATCATTCAATTATGGACTATGTAAATTCCCATTTTTAACCTTCAACTTATACACTTTTCAAACCATGAGTTAATTCGTATACAAGTGGTTTATCTTAATAATAATAAATAAATAAATAAATAAATAACCCCACTAGCCTCCAAATTTTCATTAAAGAAATTTAATGCAAATCATAAATTTGAGTTATAATATCAAAAATAGTATTCGGAAATTCTAAATATATTAAAGGAAAAAAAAATGTTACCTTCTGCAAGATCTTGAGCTGTTCATAGGCGTTCCACTTCATCTTCTTGATAGCAAACTCAACTCCATTGATACTCCCTTTGTAAACCGATCCCTGAATCAAGCTCCTCTCATGAAACCCATTTGTTGCTTCATTCAGCTCCTCGATCTTAAACACTCTGTATTTATCCAAACAATCCGACACGTCCGCCATTAAATCCATCTCCATTTCTTTCCCCTTTCCCTTCCAAATCCCAACTTCCTGCAATTTCTGCCTCTCAATTCCCTCCTTCATTTCCCTCTCACTTCTCCGCCGCTTCCCCACTCCACATACCCACAAACCCACCATCAAAATCAGTAAAAACCCCGCAATCCCCATCCCAATCGCCAGCCCTGTTACTGCCCTGTTTTTTCCCTCTATTGCCGGAGCCGGCGGCTGCTCTGGCGGCGGTGGAAGAACAATGGGTTGCGTCAAATTCGGGAGACGACTTACCGGGATGAAGATTGTGTCGAACGCCTTCGGATTGGGGCGGTTCGCGGCGGTGATTTCCGATGTTGGTACTCCGAACCTTGAAGCAATGGAAAACAGAGTGTCCTGTGGGTGGATTACGTAAGAGACCATGAAATTGACGCGGTTTTTGAATTGGGTGGAGTTAGGGCACTTGCAGAAAATGGGGAAAACGACGTCGACGCCGATGGAGAGATTGGTGGGGACTAAAGTGGGGTTAACGACTTCGACGGATTGAAACGTGGTGAGATTCTGGAACTTGGAGGTGGAGACGAGCCAGAAGCTGTCGCCGGAGTTGATTTTGTAGGAGAGATTGGCGTACGAGATGCTGACAGAGGCGTTGACGGAGTTGCAGGAGCAGGTGATGGGGATGAAGAGGGGCTGGCCGGAGACGAGGGGGAAGGTGGCGTTGGAGTCGGAGATGTTACTGGGTCGAGAAATCTCGTGGCGGCTGACCCAGAAGAGGTCAGCGATAGTGGCTAAGTCGAGAAAATCGGGGGCGGTGGCTCGGTAGAAGACGTAGGCCTGGCATGGGGCGGTGGTCTGGTTGGCGGTGCAGGAGTAGCCATCGGCGTCGGGGGATTGGGCGGAGGAGGGAGGGAAGGGGAAGATGAAGAAGATGAAGAGCAGAAGAGAGCAGCCATGGCGGATTTGGGGTTCCATTGGTTAAGGTATTATTTTCTGTGTTTTTTATATTTTATTTATAGCGCACAACTGAACAGTCAGTGAGAGAGAAAAGGAAAACAAACAAACACGGAAGAAAAGAAGAATAGTCAAAGTACTAGTCAACCATTCAAATAATAGGTGGAAAATAATAATATTATATTTTATTTAAAATAACTTTTGTTTTTAAAAAACACAGAATGGAAGAGAAAAAAAATTCCAGAAAACATTTAAAATGTGAAATAAAACTTTTATTGACAATAGGTATTAAACTGAAATTTCAATCCATATTTTTTTAATTAATCTTATATTTACTAAAATTTAATTTTGTATCTAAAATTAAATTATATATCTTATATAACTCTAATCTCATGTATAGTAAATTTATAATTTTCACAAATAAATAAACATTTTAAAAAAAAATGAGAAACTTATTAAATAATAAAGGTTGTCAAATTTGAAAATATATTAATGAATTAATTTTAGTTTGAGTTAAACTAACATAAGTATGCATTCATTCATTTTTTTAATAGTACTTCTAATTAATTATCTAATCAAACCAATTATTTTATTATTAGCTAATTAATTTGTAACTACCTTGAATTAAGAAATCAATTAAAATTAATTAATAGTTTCATAGAATAAATACAAACTTGATTTATTTCCAACAATTAAATACAGCAATATTTTATTATGAGACATTATTCTCGAGCATATTCTATTTCTAATGTGTGAAACCTTAAACAAAACGGGCCATACGAGTACAGGTGTTAAAAAACTAGTCTGTACTAGTGAACTAATTGGTTCAATTTATGTTTTTTAAAACTAATCGATTGCTTTTGTCTTCGTTCATAACCTAAAAAACTCTTATATATAGCCCGTCGATTTCTACTAGCATCTAAATGACTTACTAACAAAATGGGTCCATCACGCACTCAAATACCGTGATCACCTAAGGGTTAGAGGGAGACACCAAACCAACACTGTCGTTGAGGAGGGAGATAAAGACAAACCTCAGAAACAACACATGGTCACGTAGAAGTACCATCGAGACAGAGAATGAGAAGGGTTGGTCGAAAGCGTCGACCATGACAGTTTCAAGAAGGAGAGAGAGTTCTAATTAAGTTGAGGTCACATCAACTCCGAGATCAAAACAATGAGTCGAAGACTCGTGAGAAAATACTATGGACCAGTCGAAGTTATTCACAAGATCAAAAAGGCATCGTATAGAATCCATTTGCTCCCATGGATGCGGACTAGCCCGCCCATGTCTAATACCCTTTAATATTTTTTTTTTTTATTTCAGCCCAATTACTAGACAAGCCTGCAAAATAGAGCAATGTTTGAACTTTTGGATGTAATGTAATTAAATTTGCAGGATGATTTCTAACCTTAAGAATTTGAAACTCTGGTTGGGACATTTTTATGCTTATTTTTTGTTCATATTTGCCTGTATCATCAAGTTCTCCTGAACAAGAAAGAAATGAGTGAGATTCAGATCAATGAACTATAAACTAACATAACCACAAAACTAGCATAGTTCTTTATCTCCATAGAGATTTACTTCAATACTTCAAATGAAAACATCATTCATTCAGAGCTGCACAGAACAAGAGAAATTTTCTTGCTATACGGTTGATAATAAGTTCATGTCATAATTACAATTTACATCCACTATATATATCTTTTCATAAAAATTTGGATAAGGAGTTCTCACTTACATTACATTACTGAGAAGCAGTCGACAATCATCTCTTTGTTATATCATCATTCTTCACAGTGAAATCCCACAAGTCTCCATACTTCTCATTGAATTCCCAGATGTCCATGGTGTTGTAATCTGATATCAACTTGTCACGAGCCCCACGCTCCATGTTATATATTTGAGGTTCAAAGTTGTGTGGTTGGTCTGGTTTGTCCATTTCAATTATGCAGAATACTATTGTAAACACAGCTGCTCCAATGTATATATACTCCCCCTGAAATACAGTCCCCATTAAGAACATAGCGTCCCCAGAAGTAGGGAAGAAAGATATCGATGGCGTTCGAAGATCTAATTCGAAATTACCGGAACATTGAAGTACATTGCAGCGGCAACTACTGGTAAGAAGAGCCACGAGATGAAGCCTGCCAAATATGTCAAATGTGAAGATACGAACCGAGTGTTGAAGTCAGAGGATTGAGTTGTTTAAGAGTGACAATGGTTTACCCTGAAAGCCTGTTGGAGGTCCAACTGCAGCAATATCATCTGCAATGGCTCCCCAGAATGTTCCTGAGAAGAACTTGCCAGTGAAAAGTAATCAGTACCAGAAGTTACCACCCAAATGATTTTGAAATATTCCTAGATTATAAACCCATGATCATTCCCTAAATGAGCCGATGTGGAATTTTTCTTTTCATCCAACACCTCCCCTCGAACAAAGTACGCCTCCTTTTTTTTTAGAGTCTTTGTCATTTTTTACTATGCCTTCGAAGAGCCTCCTTTTTTGGAATCTTTTGTTTAACATTTGAGGATTCTATTGACATGACTAAGTTTAGTGCATGGCTATGTATGGCTCTGATACCATGTTAGATGAACACGACTCTCCACAATAGTATGATATTGTCCACTTTGAGCATAAGCTCTTATGGATTTGCTTTGGACTTTCCCAAAAGGCCTCGTATCAATAGAGATAGTATTCCTAGATTATAAACCTATGATTATTCCCTAAATTAGCCGACGTGAGACTTTTCTTTTCATCCAACCATTCCTAACGAGGAATATCCATTGTACGAAAACTAGGTGGTTACTCCTTCAAAGAACAATCGAATAATTGATACTGCTTATAGAGGTACAAAATCTATAGCATAGCTACCGTCGACTTCTCAATTCGACCGGCTGAAAGTGAGTTCGGGATAACTTTTGAAGTTAGTACAGATCAAAACATTAGTTCTTCCTTGGTTTGAAGTGTTTTTAAAATTTTTAGAATCTTTTTCTAGCCATATAACCAAACATCGTGAGAAACTTTGAATTGTTTCAATGGTGGATTAAACACTTTTCACCATGCTAAAGGTGATTTGTTATACATTATGAGTGAGATTGATGATAAACAGTTTCATCTTGGCCAAATTATGATGGCAGTGAGAGATGGGAATCTTGATCCCATAACTCACGAAATTGATCTTTAAAGACTCACGGGAAAGCTAAATTCCAAGCTTGGGATTCTAATTCAGAACCGACAATTACAATTACATTTCTGTTTTTTCTTAACCACATTTTCATATAAACTGGAATTCAGACAACCAATTCACAGAGCCAAGGGCTCCATAAATCAAGAACCACCTCCAAATATTGAATCCAGATTCCAACCAGCCTAAACAGAAGACTTCATCCAAAGCAGAAACTAGATATGTTAATGACAATGAACGAACCTTTTTTCTCGCCCTCAAAGTAAGTGTGATGCCCATCGTACACTCCATACTCAAAATCTTCCTGAAACGAAACACAAAGTTGTTAAAAAATTGTGATGCCCATCGTACACTCCATACTCAAAATCTTCCTGAAACGAAACACAAAGTTGTTAAAAAATCAGCAAGATAAAAGAGGCACAATGACAGGACAGGAGAGCGATTCATACAGCGCTGACACTGTTAGTCTCCCAACGATCTACAGGATCTTCGTTTAAGTCGGGTTCAATCTCGGACAATCCAGCCGCATTTAGTCTCCCAACGATCTACAGGATCTTCGTTTAAGTCGGGTTCAATCTCGGACAATCCAGCCGCATTGAGACGCCGTAAGCGGCTTCCCCTCGCCGATTTTCCGAGCAACTTGGCGGCGGAGATTCCATTGATTCCTGGAATACTCCGATTCGAGAACGCTGGATTTTCCGAGCAACTTGGCGGCGGAGATTCCATTGATTCCTGGAATACTCCGATTCGAGAACGCTGTAGCACTAATTCCAGAAGATTTGAAGATGATTTTGGGGAGTGGATTGAAAGAAAGAACGGGGAGGGAAGAACAGAGCGCCATTTTCGGGCTTATCTTCTTTAGTTTCTGGGCTTTAAATCCCCGCCTTGAGGGAAGAACAGAGCGCCATTTTCGGGCTTATCTTCTTTAGTTTCTGGGCTTTAAATCCCCGCCTTTTGTTCCAACGATAAACTCCAAAACTCCAATAACGTAACTTCCAGTCCTACTTGGCAGAAGGACCAATGAAAACCTCGCCACGTAGACCAAAGTCTGCAGCTTACCCATGTGGCAATTACATGTAGGGGACCAATGAAAACCTCGCCACGTAGACCAAAGTCTGCAGCTTACCCATGTGGCAATTACATGTAGGTTGCACGTAAGATGGTCAACTTCCTCCACGTAAGCCTACATCTATTTATATACGAGATAGTCTAAGTCACTGCTAAGATTTTAAAATGCATCTATTATGGAATATTTGATTATTTTCTCCCACCAATATAAAATCTCACATAAACCCTCTAACTCTAAGCCGAATAAAAAACTTCAAAAGAATGCTATTTCAAACCATTTAATAAAATACCATAAATCAACGAAATTTCAATCCTACTCGACGTTTTAAAAAATTTAATTTCTAAAGGTCAAAAGAGTGCAAGGAAAGACTCATTATTATAAGACTATTTCATAATTAAAATTTTAAAATTATTTCTTTTGAGAATAATAATAATTATTAATTGTTAAATAAATTCACAGACATAAATGAAAATTAAACTAACATTTAACCTGGTTAAAATTATTTTGATATAATGACGTAATAAAAGAAAATCAATTAACAATAATTAATTATACTTAATTAAGGTAATAAATGTTTAAATAGCATTCTCATCACCAACATCAATAAAGCTTCTACGAAATATCCAACGAAAATTGGATGTTTGGTTGGAAAAGTAAAAGAAAAGAACAATAAATTGGTGGGTTATTAGTTGGGAGTTTTAGAGGAATTAATAATTGGGAAGAAAATTAAATGCTTTAGTTTTGGACACGCAAATATGTTATCGGATAAGTCTACGTGTTGGAGAAGTCAAACCCAGCAACCTTTGCGCCTTATGGGATTCCATACCTGCTCCACCTCCTCTTTCAAACGCCAACTTTGACCATCTTCATATTAATCAAATAAAAATAGTTATAAGGTTCCGATCAATCGTCCACGTCGTAAGTAAACTATATGGACACTCGAAAATAACTATGAACTAGCTAGTGTCGTACACGATTTCAAGTTGGTTGAGTTAGTAATTCGAACAACTTAAATAGAGTTCACAACCCAATCCTCTATTTTCAGTTGAGCCGTCACATGTTCACATGTTACCAATGTCAAAAATTCAACTCAACATTTATGATTTGAGCCCTGCGCATTTTTTAATTAGTTAAATTATTGAGTTATTATAAATTAAGGTGGGACCAGGAAAGTAGTGGGTAGAACATTATAAGAACAGCTTCAATTAAAATAAAAAGTTTGGAACACAATTCAATTCCATTCAATTCAGTCCCAACCAATCACTGTAAGATTATTTGTCTATGTATATGAAAAATGTTTTCGACCCTAATTTCAACCTTATAAATACTCTTAAAAAGAACATTTCGGTTTGTTCGCGCCAATTTTGTTTCATTGCCACAAAAGTTGTTATAGGAAGTCACTTCTCTCGACACTATAACCTACCACGAGGAGATGACTTCTCCTGACACTATATTATATATATCAGATAGAAATCATTATAATGTCACGTCGGTAGAGATGTCGATACATTATTTATTTGTCTCAACCCCTTGTGACGTCTTGTAGTGGGTAACTCTTTAATAGCAACATCTTTGATATGGATTAAGTAGTTGTATTAAAATTTATATCTATGTAAATATGATCTAAAATAAGAGTAGTCTATAGGTGGAGTCTGAATGTAAATGTCCGTAACTAAGACAAGTGGTAGAGTTGTCTATAGACAAAGAACTTATGCGGGTAGGTGTCGAATTAATTAGCCTCGAAAATGGCTATGAAAAAGCTCTTGGGCTACCGAGAAGCTTAATTCAAGCTAACTTCGTTATTGATTTTCTTTTTAAATTCATATTTATTTTTGGAATCTACCATTAAAAGGGTTCTCTAATATTTTATAATATGGATTGAAATTTTGATGACGTGTTTGAATGGATAAAAGAATATATTTTAATAATGAAAAATAAATTTAGTGGAAGAAAAAAAGTAAATAAAATAGAAAATTGAAATTACTTGAGAAATGAACAAATTAAATCTCGTGGGTTTGGCAACCCACTTGTACACCTCAATTCTCATGGTCAACGCGTAGTTTACCGGCGTACGGAACTGTATTGCCCATTAGTTTCTCGCCACGTCAGCTATATTATCCGACAAATTACGCACTTCATAGTAGCTCACCCAAAATTATCGGTTCAATATAAATTATAATTAATCTCCGCTAAATAATTTGAAAATTACGGCTTACTCAAAACAATTTTATTCCTACATTTCACATCATCATTATTATTAATTATTATTATTAGTCTAAATTAATAAAAATACTTTATTTTAAAATTTTTCAAAAAGTTTAATAATATTCTTACTAAAAAAATTAAAATACAAACTTTTTAAAATGTTATAAAATATTTTAATATTTTATTTCAAAAATTGGTTTAAAATTTTAAATAGTTTAAAAATACTCTTTAACCTTTTATTTATTTATTTTTTATTTTTTAACTAATATCCTTTTAACTCTTTTAAAACTTAAAAAATACATTTAATTTTTTTAAATAAAAAAAATTATTCGTAAAAGTATCATTAATACTCTTAAATTAAATGTTTATAGGTATTTTTAAAACATGGGTACGTGAAGGTTTTTTTAAAGCTTTTAAAAAATAAAAAATATTAATAAAATTTTGTAAAGTTAACTAAAAATTAAGAGTAAAAGTATAGGAATATTTTTATTAATAATAATAATTTAAGGTTAATATTATGAATATTATTAATATTATTTTATTGGACAGTCTTTTCCGGGTTGGCAAATTGAATGCCCCGCCTGGTTCACAATTAAAAGTTCGTTGGGGTAGTTGCATCCTCCCTCTCCCTTCACACTTCCCATCCCCTGCTTTTTAAAACCCCCTTCCCCTTCACCTTCTTCCCCCAACGCTCCCTTCATCTCCTCTGTTTCTTCTTCCTCCTGAAACAATGGCCGACCTCCCCAACTTCCTCTCCTCCGTCCGCCTCAAGTACGTCAAGCTCGGCTACCACTACCTCATCTCCAACGCCATGTACCTCCTCCTCCTCCCTCTCCTCGCAGCCGCCTCCGCCCATCTCTCCACCTTCCAGTTCCACCACTTCCTCCAGCTCTGGAACCAATTGAAATTCAACCTCCTCTCTGTTACACTCTGTTCTTCCCTCATCGTTTTCTTCTCTACCCTTTACGTAATGACCCGACCCAGAAAGATTTACCTCATGAATTTCTCCTGCTATAAACCGGAGACGGCTAGAATGTGCGACAGAGCCGCGTTTCTTGGAAGATCCGAGATGACTGGCAGCTTTACAGAGGACAATTTGGCGTTTCAGAAGAAGATTCTTGAGAGGTCTGGTTTGGGAGAGAAGACTTACTTGCCGGAGGCGGTGATGAGAGTCCCGCCTAATCCGTGTATGGCGGAGGCCAGAAAAGAGGCGGAGGCTGTCATGTTTGGCGCCATTGATGAGCTTTTGGGGAAGACAGGTGTTAAGGCAAAGGACATTGGGATTTTGGTGGTTAATTGCAGCTTGTTTAATCCCACGCCCTCCTTGTCGGCTATGATTGTGAATCATTATAAGCTTAGAGGCAATGTTTTGAGCTATAATCTTGGTGGGATGGGTTGCAGTGCTGGGCTTATCTCCATTGATCTTGCTAAACAGCTCTTGCAAGTTCACCCAAATTCATACGCCTTAGTGGTCAGCATGGAGAACATTACGCTTAATTGGTACTTCGGAAACGACCGATCAATGCTCGTTTCGAATTGCCTCTTCCGTATGGGCGGTGCCGCCATCCTCCTCTCAAACCGCCCTTCAGACCGCCGTCGCTCCAAGTATCAACTCATCCACACCGTCCGAACCCATAAAGGCTCCGATGACAAATGCTATAACTGCGTCTTCCAGCAAGAAGACGACACTGGCCGTGTCGGCGTCCGCCTCTCCAAAGACCTAATGGCGGTTGCCGGCGAAGCCCTGAAGACCAACATCACTACTCTTGGTCCACTCGTCCTCCCAATGTCGGAGCAGCTTCTCTTCTTTGCGACTCTCGTCGCTAAAAAGATTCTCAAAATGAAACGAATTAAGCCGTATATACCTGATTTTAAGCTCGCGTTCGAACATTTTTGCATCCATGCCGGCGGCCGCGCGGTGCTGGATGAACTGGAGAAGAATCTGGATCTGAGCGAGTGGCACATGGAGCCGTCGAGAATGACTCTAAATAGATTTGGGAACACGTCGAGCAGTTCTTTGTGGTACGAATTGGCTTACAGTGAGGCGAAAGGGCGGATCCGGAAAGGGGATCGGACATGGCAGATTGCGTTCGGGTCGGGTTTCAAGTGTAACAGTGCAGTATGGCGGGCGTTGAGGACCGTCGATCCGGCGAAGGAGAAGAATCCATGGATGGATGAGATTGATGAGTTCCCTGTTGATGTTCCCAGAGTGGCCGCCATTAATAGAGCTTGAAGAAGAAGATTCTTTGGAGATTCATTAGGGTTTTAACTCCAAATTTGTTTGGGTCCTTTTTTTTTTTTTTTTTTTTTTAAAAAATTTTAATAATGTTTTCTTTTTAAGTTGTGCGTTTATTTTGTGTGTCACACAACATATTGTTCATATTGGATGCTAATTAATTATTGTTTTTTTTTTAATTTTTATTTATAAAAGGTGTAATATTCATTCATACTACTCAATTAATGGACCCATTATTTTACTTTATACCTTTTAATTTTAATTTTTCACTTCTTTTAATTTCTTTTAACCGTAGTTGTTTTAATATTTTAGTCTGTTATATTTTAATAATTATTTTTTCAATAATTATATGAAAAATAATCGAATTAATAGTTGATGTCTAATATCTAAATCTAATATCTAAATCTAGTGATGAAAAGTCTATATTGGTTCCAAAATGGAAAGAAGTAGATAAATAGTATGTACCTTGAGTATGGTACGAAAATTTAATATCATTTAGATTGCGCACTTTTCACGTGCATTTGACCATTTTTAACTAACTTTCTTAATATATTTAACGATTTAACTTTAAATTTAATCCCTATAAAAAAAACCATTTTTAACTAACTTTCTTAATATATTTAACGATTTAACTTTAAATTTAATCCCTATAAAAAAAAATTAGAATTTAATCTTTATAGTTTTAGATGTAATTATGTTTGATAAAACTTTGGTAAACAGTCTTAGCCAGTTTATTTAAACACATAAATCCGGTCCACTTATAGTATAGCCATCTTGACCAGTAACTTCTTAGCCAGTTTATTTAAACACATAAATCCGGTCCACTTATAGTATAGCCATCTTGACCAGTAACTCGTCTTCGTATTAGAAGTATTAGAAGATCATCTCACCCTGTGGTCGACATTCCATTCCCCTTAGTCGTAGGTTCGGGTCTCTTGAGGCGAGGTACACGTGGCCAGCCCTTCTGGTGTCTCAGTGATATAAACAAAGAAAAAACGAATTCCAATCACATCCCCTATCACAATAAGCCAATCCAAGGAAATAGAATCGCATAATCTACCTAATTTTTGCCTTCCTGCCGACAATCAAGCTGTACTTTAAATATTTTAACAATTTAATCATATCGAATCACTAAAAAGTCTTGCAAAAGGGATAGACTCGTTCAAGGACGGGGACNACCATTTTTAACTAACTTTCTTAATATATTTAACGATTTAACTTTAAATTTAATCCCTATAAAAAAAAATTAGAATTTAATCTTTATAGTTTTAGATGTAATTATGTTTGATAAAACTTTGGTAAACAATCTTAGCCAGTTTATTTAAACACATAAATCCGGTCCACTTATAGTATAGCCATCTTGACCAGTAACTCGTCTTCGTATTAGAAGTATTAGAAGATCATCTCACCCTGTGGTCGACATTCCATTCCCCTTAGTCGTAGGTTCGGGTCTCTTGAGGCGAGGTACACGTGGCCAGCCCTTCTGGTGTCTCAGTGATATAAACAAAGAAAAAACGAATTCCAATCACATCCCCTATCACAATAAGCCAATCCAAGGAAATAGAATCGCATAATCTACCTAATTTTTGCCTTCCTGCCGACAATCAAGCTGTACTTTAAATATTTTAACAATTTAATCATATCGAATCACTAAAAAGTCTTGCAAAAGGGATAGACTCGTTCAAGGACGGGGACTTAAATATTTTAACATCATCCAATAAAACCCGCTAGATATTAAAAAAAAAAAAAAAAAAGTAATATTGGAAATAGAAGTAACTTACAAGAGATTATAAGTAAGCAGTAGAAATACAGAGTTGGAAGATACATAGCTTGAATTAGATGTATATGTAAGTTAGTAGACTGATGATATTTACATTTTACAGCAACGACATGGGTCGAGTCCTTTGCTTGAATCGGTAGCAGGTACTAGTCCAGCGATCTCGTCCTAGGCTCGAATCTAGCAGCTACTAGTCCAGTGATCTCCAGCCGAAGAATACAATTGGTTGTAGGATACTTCTGATCACATGCCCCATACTCCTTGAGCAGCAGCAACTTTATTGTTTGGTCTGGAAGTTAGCTCATACAATATCCTAGCGAATATATCTGAATATCTGCCATCTAAGAAGAGTATTTCTGCAAATGCATTTTCAAATGCTAGGAGCACACCCTTGTTCTGTGGCTCAGATACGAGACTCTCCAATATCATTGCTGCTTTCCTGCATATTTCCGGAACTGGATGAGGCATCTTGATTACTTTAAGAAGTCGATCGATCGCCCTAATTCGAAGTACAGGAAAAAGATGGCAATATACTTCAGTATCTACTACGTGTCAAGTGGCTTAGGAAAGAACTCGTTGTTGTTTTCGCAAGAGCGGTAAATGAAAAAGAATATAATTACCATCTTTCGCTTGCCAGCTTTAATCTGCAGTCCATATTAACTTCAACAAGGTTGGACAGTGCACCAACAGCTGCTGCTTGTGCATCTAATGCTGGGATGCTCATAAGGTCGACTAAACGCTTGTGTATCTAATAAGATTCAACAAAACGTTGCTATGATAAAGCAGGCATAATACGACAGAAAACCGGGAGGTTCATGGGTTTTAAAAGAAACAAACCTGGGGGATAAAGGGAAGAAGGAAAGGCTCATTGTCGGGATTTATTATCAATCGTCCGAGTAATTCTGCAGCAGAACAGTGCCAGACTTTGACAGAAGATCCAAGCATTCCCATGATGCCTTCCACTGCTCGTTTCTCTCTGGTAAAAAAGTATAAAGCAAGCTTATTAGAACTAATCATCAACTGGGTCGGCCTAAAATATAGATCGTATTCTCACGTTATTTTGATGTAGGATGGCTTTGATGAACTAAAGATACGAAGATCAAGGAGTGGGGATAAATTCACAATTGTCTCTAGTGCATTTGTAACAAGTTCATCATCCTCTGTCAACAATAAAAGCTTTCAGACATAATTCAGACAAACATATTCAAATTTGACACTTCAAATTTCAAACGCAACATTCAATACTAATGACATAAGATGTCTACAGGAAACTCTCAAAGCAATGCTCATTAGGGTCACGAACTTCTGACCTGTAACATGATCTTCTATACACTGAAACACTGTTTCCAGAGTATGTCGATGTTGAGCCATAATAGATTCATTCTCTGGCATGAAAGAAAAGTTTCGGATAATATTTGAAGCAGAAACAGCACATTGCTGTCTTTCTGCTCGGCCTTCGTCATCCAGACTAAATAGACCATCTTCATCAAGCCACCAATGTCGAGGAGATGATTTGGAAGTGTGAATCGTTACCTCTGAAGCTGAAGAACCAGGTCTCAGGCTGCCAGGCATAATTTACGCCATACTTAGAACTAATATTCAGTAAACTGAGCAAACATAACAAAATGACATTAGATGCATACCCATTTGAGCCCAATGCCTCATATTCATTCCCAAATCCCGTTACAGAAGAATTTACACCTAACGTTCTGATCCTTGCCTTCTTTACAAGATCCTTCGGAAGTGCTATATCACGCCAATCATCTATCTGTTTGATGTAACATCATGATATCATTAATCTCGGGATTTACTTGAACAATTTAAATCAGTCTTGCCAATTTCAAAATTCAATTTCATGAGCAAAATGGAACACTGTAGGACAATTAAACCTTCCCGAGGGAACCAAGATATCATATTTATTCATAGCAAAAGAAAACGCGAGAAAATGACTGAGAGGCAATGTAATACATACAACTTGAAGAAGAGCATCAAGCAAGCCGGGAATTTTTGCTAGAGGAGTAGAATCTCTGCGCATATCGTCCTTCTCTTTGAAGGAGAGAAGAGTTAGAGTGTTCAGTGCCCATGTCAATTCACTCTTCAAGCCACTCTGTAGCGCCAACACTATCTTTTTATTGTTTTGATCTGCTCTTGTAATGAATTTTAGAGATAAAAAAACAGGAACTCATATCAAATAAACGTCTCAATATAAAATAAGAACTCGAAAACTGAACTTTCAGCTGATTTCCAGTATAGAGTCCCGCAAATTAAGAGTGGAAATGAAAAAGGATTTCGATTAACAGACCGGCGAAGGAAGTATGAACATGGAAAGAAGGGCCAAGCAGTGCCGATGGAGCCAAGATCTCGACTGCAGCGGCGGCGTTGCTGTTTACGCTGCCGAATGGACGGCCTCGCTTAGCCGGAGGCGCCGAGACGCCGCCAACATTACCGCCCAACTTACTCTGCTCTCTCTTCTGCATGGCCTGGCTTCTTCTCCCTGAACTTCAAGTGATCTAGCAATGGCGACCCAATCGTGTAACAATCAGAAAGCTTGAAATCTAAATTAGGGCACAACGATGCAGAATGAATTCGATTATTCAACCACGAAGGGAAGCGACATGATTCTGATGGGCCTGGAAATATGGATCACGACAGCTACATAGGCCCAAACAATAAGCCCAATTCTCAAAATAATGACTTTGGAAGCCCAAATCAGGCCCAACTGCAATTTTACTTTTTGACTGAATTTTTAGTTTGAACCTTTTTAAATTTTTTGTTTTCCTTTTTGACTTTTAAATTTATAAATACTATTTTTTTTATATAGTTTTGCCCTAATATTTCAAAGTTATTCAAAGAAGTCAATAATATTGAATTGAATTGAAAAGGGATAATATAGTAATTTAAAAATATTCTTTTCCAAAAAATATTAGCTAAAATAATATTTATTTAACCTAGAAGGAATAATATTTTAAAATACACGTCATTGTTACGTTACTTTATTTGAAAAATAATGTATATTTTAATTATGTAACCAGACAAGTAGCCTTAGTTAGTGTCCTAATATCCTAGGTGGAAAAGAAAGTACAGTTTTTCAAATATTATATTCACATTAAATAAATGCAAAAACACATCAAAATCACAAAAATAAAATAAATAAAATAAATTATTTATAAATATTCCTATATTCTTTATAATAAAATTACAACGTTACCATTTACATTTTATAAATATTTAAAAAAAATCATATAATTTAGCAATTCAAGTATTGTCATAGGTCACATTTTATAAAATAAAAAAAATTAATGTATTTTTTTTTTTTGAATAATATGAAATTTTATTTTAAAAAACAATAAAAATTAAAAGGGGAAAAAAGTGAAGGTGGAGAAGGATGGGGGGGTGGGGACCACATGGGGACCAAGATGTGTTGAGAATTGAAAAGCGGAAACTCAAAGGGATAAACAACTTTGAATATAGACTTCGTTTGGGCCGACATGTCCAATCATCAACGGATAAGGCCGAAACTTTAAGGGCCCATCTCTATTATTGTATTATTTTTATTATTTATTTTAAGTGTTTTTTTTTTATTATTATTTTCAATACATGGATAATAATTTTAATAAATTAATTAAATACTCATCAATTTTCTCTTAATAAAATTATTAATTTAAAATAATAAATAATTAATACATGCAATTTGGTTGGAGCAATGAATTTTTTGGGATCATCAAATTTTGGAATATTTTTCAATATTGGGATTATGCCCATCAAAATTAAAATAAATAAATATAAAAAGTAAAGCCAGAAGCATATTCCAAGGAATAAATAATCCACAAACGAAAAAAAAAAGGTGAGAGTCCATTGTAATTAATATAAGGACACCTGCATCTTATCTTTCCCTATCTCGCCCTTCTTTTTTTTCCTCAAATCGTGTGGCTCAGAACAATAGTTCAAAATCAAGTTTTCACCTTCCCAAGCAACCTCCAAATTGTTTAAAAAAATAAAAATAAAATAAATAATAAAGGTAGGTGACAGGTTGCTTTCAACGGCCTACAATAATAATTATATTATTATTAATAAAGAAGTAAATTAAAAAAGAAAATAGAAAAATAGAAAAAAGAAAAGAACCCCACACCTTCTTTAAATAGTTATTGTCTTCTCAGCTCTCCAGTAACCGACCCTACCCACTCCCATCAAAAGTATAACATATAATTATATGACATTATTACCCTTCCTCTCCTTTTTCTCCTTATTTTATTTTATTTTATTTATTTCCAATTATTTGACTCCATGCTTTTTCACCCATCTTCTTCTGCACTTAAATAAATTAAATATTTTTCAATGATTTTGAATTTTTAATTCAAATTACAAGTGGCGGAAAAGGGCGAAACGGTCAAAAACGGATAAGTAAACAAGAGCTTAAACACGAGGACTGACGGAAACAGAATATCACGCCGTTCTAATGAGTTCATTTACCGTCACGCCCTTCGAGACTCCTTCAATTCTCTTTAACCCCCCCAATCTTTCTCTTTATTACGAAACTCCCCCTCTAAAAATTTCTTTATGCCCTTGAAAGATGTGAAAATTCTTTTCAAAATTTGCAGAAGCCCCCCTCCGTTTATCGATATTGTTCTTGTTTCACTCCAAGGAAACCACCCCAATCTCACCATACCTATTTCTTTATTTTAATAATAAATATTATTATTATTATCGTTTTAATTATTTTAATATAAAAGGATTGGAAATGATAGGAGAAATCTGAAGTATTATGAAAGTATTCAACGGAATATATATCATTTTTTTTTTATGTTCATATATAATTTATATATATTAAACCTGAAGGTTAAAAAAAATTAAAAGAAAAAAAGAAGAAAAAATCCAAAACTTTTTTTTTTTTTCTCAAGATTTCTCTGTGAGGAGGGAAGCTAATCCGGTGACTATCTTAGCTCCTTTATCTATGCTCTTTGGCTTGACTGCAGGGGGTTGCCACGGGGAAGCAGTCCCCGCCGGCGATTTTTTATCGCTGGAGATTGACGTCGACGACGGCGATACGGGATCGCCGGTGACGGATTCTCTCGGAGCTGATTCCTCGCCGAATATTAACTCGAATTCACCGCAATCGGTGTCGGTTACAAGCGGGTCGTTGTGGATTTGAGGTAAGATTACTTCGGGTTCGGTCTCTGGAGGAGAGTTGGTGACTGAATCGGCGGTTCTAATCGGAGAAGAGAGCCATTTCGCGAGCATGTACTCCGCCTTCCTCCACGGCGGGAAGTGCATTCCTTTCTTCTTCAAGCTCTGCCTTGCCGCTTCCGATACAATGGATACAATTTGTCCGAGACGATCCGATTTTCCGACGAAGACGTACGGCAGTGTCTGGAGGATCGCCTTGTATGTTCCAGTCGAACGGGCGATCTCGAATTCGGACTTGAAATCGATGTCTACAAGTAATCGTTCTCCGTCCACAATCACATCCATGTATTCGTATTCACCTAAAACAGAATCGAAAACGAATTTAAGAAATGAAAATTTGGGATTAATGTAACGGAATTAGGGTTCATAGAAAGTGTGTGTACCAGCTGGGAAAGAGGGGGATTTCTCCCATTTGGATTTGCAGATGGAGGAATTGTAACCGAGAGATGAGAGGCCATCAGTTACGATTCTTCGTAAATCGTCCTTCCTTTTATGAACTTTGTTGTGCTTCTCAACAATTTTCGAAGCGTCTGCCAAAAGGTTTCTCTCCGTAACGCTCGCGCAAGGAATTAAACTCTGTAACAAATTGTTGTTTGTCAAATACACTTGCGAAAGCTCGAATCCCAAAATTTGGAGTTACAGTTAAAAGAGGTAGGAAAATCCAGGTTTTCGAGTGAAGAATTTATGAATGTGAGGCGTTTACCTTGAGTATATCATATGCATCGCCACCGGATGATCCGGAGGTGATCGATTCACCGAAACCCCCAAATACATCGAATTCGTCGTCGGAACTGTCGTTGCTGTTGCCGTTGAAACAATTGCAGGGATTGCGGCCATACTTCACGGCCACCGGCTGCTTCTCGCTGCTCTCCTCTATGAAATTTTGCACCATTTTATCTAAGCAAACCGAGCTTGGCTCGAACTCAGTCCCTCTGCTAAACTGAGCCGGTTCCCCTACAATCGGTTTCTCTACCGTAGAACTCCTCAGAACGCTCGGAAATGGCCGATCGAAAAGTCGCCTGAGTCGCGATTTGAACAGAGGCTTGGCTGTGTCGGTCCGAACCTGCTCTCTCACCGTCCGAACATCGATATCGATCGGTTGGATCTTCATCGGAAAAGGCATGACCGAGAAGAAACAGAGAAAAATCTCGTCTCCTTAAAGAGATTTCCAGAACACAAAAGACAAAAATAGAACAGTACAGATTTGCTCCGGACTAAAATTTCTACCTACGCCTCCTGAAACTCTGCACTGTGCAGCTCGATTTACAGAGACTGATGACTAACAATTACTGACATTGAAATTCACGGACTCACAAGAGGAAAAAATTAGAGAAATGAACTCCAGAAAGTTGCATGTACATTCACAATTTCCCAACTCCAAAACTTCAAACTAAAAAACGAAGTACAAGACAGCTCCGGAATCAATGTTGCCCTTCCACCACTAATCCAATTAAGTGACTCGATACTCAGATTATCCGTGCAGCGATCGAAAAGACGAAACGAAAAAACGACCGCAAGAACATATACACAGATCGGAAGAGAAGATACCTGCGGAAAAATACTGGAGCAAGAAGCAAGTATACAGAATAGGGAAATAAGAGAAAGAAAGGGGGTTTTATCTCAGAGACTTTTCGTGGAAAACATGACGACGATGATCGGAGAAGGAAACAGCAAGTCTGGATCTGAAAGGGAGGGAAATCGGAAAATACATCTTCCGCCGGGAAGGTCGCCGGAGAAGATGAGAATTGAGAGAGTGGTTTTGTTCAGTGGTTGTCCTGAATGGGGCGAGTGTTATGGAGTGGGAGAGAACCGGGCCGGGGAATTTATAAGGAAATAGAAGAAGATGGGTTGCTGAGTGGACATGATATTTGCCACGTGGAGTCCTACATGGCAGTAATTATCCTGAATTGGCAGTTTGCTCGCGTGACAATTATTGCACGTAGTTTTGGTCCATGTAGATGGGCCAGATAGTGCGACGTGTCGCGTGGTTGAAACGGTGGGTAGTTTTTTTTACCCCTTTTTAAAATAATTAATTTAGCCGAGGTGAAAACCATGTGAAATTCCAAAAACACCCCTCCACTAGTATAGAATATCGGGTAGATACCCCTCGTTTTCCGTGGATATCGAAAACCATCGAAAGCGATCGTGGCAAATCACAATTTACCTCAAAAATGTTTTTATTTATTTATTTATATATATATTTTTTTCTTTTATGGATATGCGAACGGGNAAAATTTTACGGTGTTAGCAAAAAAAAAAAAAAAAAAAACTCTCGAAAATAAAATAAATAAATATTTAAATTATTTTTTATTTTTTATTTCTTAGGAAGACGTTGAAAAAGCAACTTTTTATAGAGATCTTCATTATTTATTTAATTAAAAATTAATTCTTGTACCGTCTTCTATTTCGTAACAAATAAAAAAAAGACTTTGGACAGATTAATTTGTATTTTTTATATAAATTTAAATAATTATTTTATTTTACCATAATTACAGTTGAAAATGTTTTGTTTTACCATGAATATTTTTTTTAATATTCGGTTGCAAAGTCATAATATTTTAAAAACACGGCAAAATAATTTTGGTTGGCCTACCTCGTCAACCTTTTGAAATAAATGTTTTAATTATTTTCTTTGAATAAATAATACCTAAACAATAAGAATGGTCGGATTTAATATTATTGTCCGGGAGAAATGGTTTAAATAATTTATTTATTTTTATTATTTTTTTTAACTAAAAAATTCTAGTCGATTGGATTTAGAATCTTTGGCATTTGATGACCCTGACATTTCCCTTATGACATGGTCACATAGTTATATACTCTTCACTTCTTAAGAGTAAAGACTATCCCAACAAATCAACACAGAGTATTTCCATCATATTTTGTCCTCACTCACATGCATCTCATGGAAATTTCTAGAAAGTGTACTTTGTTTGGCAAGGATTTCTTATGGTTGATTCACTTAAAAGAAAAATTCACATTCTCGGTACTTCACCTTTATTCAGATGTCATAGTTTGATATTTTAGTTATTAATATAATATGTACTATGGATAACTATAATATTTTTAAAATAATTTTAAAAAACCAGATCAGGATGAGTTATAAACTCATTCTGGTTGTTGGGTTACCAACCAACTTGAATTTCGAGTTCGTCCAAAAGATTTTCCAACATAACTCGTGTACAAACTCCTATGTAACAGAATACATGTTCCTTTTCTAATTCAATAAGATGCTGTGTTCAGAGCATTTGAACTTTTAACATTTTGATCAATAATATATGAAAAAAAAAATAGACAATATGTATATAATTGAAGTAATTAAAATGCATACGATGAACTTAAAAGTTAGACATCTACGTTATAATTTTACTTCTAATTCAACATCTTCCCTCCCCTCCCTTTTATTAAGTTTCAGATTTTGAATATACTTCAAATGAGATCCAATTTTTTCAATTTCTAACTTATTTTTGGATACAAATCACGAGAATTTATATTTTTCCTCGAATCTTTCATCGAGAGGTAAAGGATTAAATCCTTTTAAGAAAAAAAGTTTTTGATCGGAATATTAATAATTCCGAAGGATCCCTTAACTATTAAGGGATTAATAGAACGAATCGCACTTTTACCACTCAACTATATCCGCTACAATGCAATTATTGTATATAAATTGACCTTTTGTCGAAGACGAAAATAAGTCGTAGTAATAAATAATAAAAAGATCGGATCAGAAAAGAATCGTGAAAATTCGAACGTTGACGTATTTTCATCAGGGCGACTGATGAGATTAGAAAAAGAGGACTCATTTTATTACACGTATTATCCACTAATTTTGAATGATTTGTGCGAGGAAATTGGTGAATTGTGGGTGGTAATGGGGGCAAAGGCATTGATGCCACTTTAGTGAACTTCTTTTGATGATGTCTAATGAAATTATTGAATTCTCACTCTTTTCTGAATCTCATCATTCTCTCTTTTTAAAAGCTTTTGGGAACATGGGCTTGTCATTAGCTTTTGGACACTTTGAGATGCCTTCAATTTCACAATCTATTTATTTTTTTCTTTTTATGACTTTTAAACCCTAAAATCCACCCAAAAAAAAAAAATAAAAAAATAAAAAAAATAAAAAAAATAAAAAAATAAAAAGTGGGTATTTTCCTCCATCTATTTTCCTTTAGTGGGTAAGAATTAGAATTATTTTAGGATATTAAAGGCCCAACCTTTTTTATGTCACACCCTATTTTTTTCATAATCTTTTATACTTTAAATTAACCTTATTCTCTATATATTTACCCAACCAAAGGACCACATATAAAAACCCACCTTTTTTTTTTTTCAATACTCAAATGGTCCAAGTTCAAAAGTCTAGCGTATCACATTTAATTTCCTCGAGCTCCTTTTCATAACCTATATCTTTGAGTAATTTTAACTTATTCACAATATATAAGTAACTAATTAATTCATCTGATCAATTATTATGTTTTTAATTAACTAATTAATTCGTTTAAGTAATTATTACAATTATTTAGGCAATTTGAGAATTAGAATTGAGCTGGATAGTTAGTTTCAGTAAGTAGCTGTAAAACCTAGGAAACAAAAGCGTGAAGTGAAATCTTGTCGTGTATGTTTATTTTATAGACGAAAAAGTAATGGAAAAGATTATAAATGAATATGGTATGTTGGGGGAAATGTATTTATTTTATAGACGAAAAAGTAATGGAAAAGATTATAAATGAATATGGTATGTTGGGGGAAATGTACAAAATAATGAAAATGAAAGGGTAATAGGTCAATTACAAGAAATAGAAAATAAAAAAAAAGAGGATGATAAGATGACAATAGGTTTATGGATCATTGTGAGTGGAAATTTCCCAAATGGAAAGAAGAATTAGATGAAATAAGATTAAAGTAGATGAGTGTCATTTTCCATTGTTGTAGTGATTTAATTATTGGGCCCATTGGGAATAAGATTAAAGTAGATGAGTGTCATTTTCCATTGTTGTAGTGATTTAATTATTGGGCCCATTGGGCCCATTGGACCTACCAAATGTCGTTTATATTTCATGGTAGATAAGGGGTCAAATCCTTGTGGAGACACCCTCAATAATTATATTATTTATGTATGATTTCATGGTAGATAAGGGGTCAAATCCTTGTGGAGACACCCTCAATAATTATATTATTTATGTATGCAAACTAATAATAATAATAATAATGTTATTTTCTACATCCCCATTAATTTTTTTTTTTTTAATTTAAAAAGAGTACCAAAAATTCCAACCCAATCCAAAATAAAATTAAAAAAACCATTGAAAATGACATGAAAGTTCAAAACGACGACGTTTTCGGAGGATTCCAGAAGCCACAAAAAAACCATTGAAAATGACATGAAAGTTCAAAACGACGACGTTTTCGGAGGATTCCAGAAGCCACTGAAGAAGCTACCACCAAATATAGTAAACAATGTCATTTTCCCAAGCAACCACCAAAACCAAATTAATGTGCCAATTGGTTAATCCTATCTATCACAATGTCATTTTCCCAAGCAACCACCAAAACCAAATTAATGTGCCAATTGGTTAATCCTATCTATCAATGTCCCATGACATGAATTTTCTCAACCTCTTGCCCTATTTCCCCTTTACATATATAGGTATGTGCGTGTATATATATATATATATATATTTATTTATTTATTGTGAGATACGACTCTTCATAATGATATGATATTGTCCACTTTTGAACATAAGCTCTCATGCTCATACCAATGGACAAAGTATTCTTTGTCATTCCCTAAATTAGTCGATGTGAGATTTGCACCATCCAACAGTGAGATCATAGAGAGAACAATGTCAATAACGACGTTAAGCTTCGAAAAGAGTGGATTGTGAGATCCCACGTGTGGAAACCTTTTCTTAGAGATATGTTTCAGAGTAGACGAATAAGGTAAGAAATAATAAAATAAGAATTAAAGGGAAATGGATGAGTATAGGGAGGAAAAAGTTGAAGAAAAAGGAAGAAGCCAAACCCACATGGGGGTGGGCCCACTATAACCAAAAAGATTAAATGAAAATGATTTAATGGATTAATTATATATTTAAGATATGGTTTGGGTTAATAAAGATTTTGATTAAATGGCCATATTCTTTAAGCACATCTATGATGGGATTAAAAAGATAATATTCTTTAATCATCACCTATTATATTCTATTCTTGTTGCTAATTATTTCTATGATTTGGATTTAATTAGGGTTTTATGGTAATAAAAGTGATTAAAAACTAAGCCTTGAGATGTGAGGGATTGTGTTGTCCTTCACAAATGCAACAAGCTTGCATCATCCATATTATATATATATATTAATAAATTAATTAATTAAAAAGAAAAGGATGAGGATCAATGATGAATGATGAATGATGAATGATGAAGACATAAAGTTGTTTGATGAGGAAATCTATTTAATGTGTATGAAAAATATAAAATTGAAATGAAATGATGGGTTTGGCTTTGTTCCTACCAATGACAAAATAGCCTCTCTTTTATAAGCCCTTGCCCCGTTTTCGATATACGCAAACGGGCCACTCGGCCCCCACCAGGATTTAAAAGCGGGTCCCGTTATTAAATGGCTCAAATTTCATGTAAGACTAGATTTTTTTTTGTTCTAAACGTTACAACCGTTGTTGTTCTGTGTGGCATGACTTCGTTATTGAGCCACTGAAAATAAAGATGCACCTTATCAATATCATTTGAATGTCGTATAAGTGTTAAGAACAACGACCCTTTACATTGGTGTGATATTATCTACTTTGACTACTGTCTAATTTACTTGACCATCAGTGTCAATGTGAATGTGAAGTGGAACGGAAGGGAAAACAACCCATGAAGTTTGCTATGTGGGGCTCAAATGTCACACCCAAACACCTTTTGTATTTCAACATCCCACAACTTGCATCCCTAATTCACCATCAAAACTTGGGTCCATTGCATATGATATAGATGTGATCACTATCTAATTTGTTAATTAGGATTATCCAATCAAATTCAAATAAAATAATTAATAAACAAGAACTAAATAATTGAAAAACGAAAAAAAACAAGCACGATTTCTTATTCACACTCGTATTCATGTTGAAGATTCTTCAAAGGTATTACAACATAACTTGTGAAGGGAAAAAAGGGGTTATGATTTCGAGTTTCTTGGAGTGGAAGGGATGGAAAAGAATAAAGAAAGAAAACTAAAATGAATATGAGATTAGATGCGAAGAATCTCGTAAATCAAAATGGTAAAGAAGAGGTTGAAAAGCCATAAAGAAATAGAGAGTTCATATGTTGGACCCGAATAAAGGAAGTATATGAATGAACCGAGACTATATTCGAATAAGAGTGATATTGAGTATACGATGACTAAATATGCTCCAAGGAAGTTCCTGAGACTTATATGAGTGATAATAAAGCAGGTTAGAAGAACTCTTATTGGTTTGTGGGAGCGTGATTTTTAATTTTAGTTTTTTAAAGTTTAATATTCATGGTACAAAAAAAATAGAAGCATTTTTATTAATTTAATTTAATTTTTTTTTATATGATTATTCATATAAATTTCGCCTATATTTCATCCAAGTAATTAGCTACAACTGGGCCGGAACAAACGAATCGGGCCCTGCTTTATTGGGCTGGGCCACATCCACATCTAGGTTCAATATGTAAGATTGAGCCCATCAAATAACAGCCCAACCACGCAGGATATAATTAAAAAATAAAAAATAAAAAATATTTATTTTACTTTTGGGAAGGAAAACATTAAAATATTGTTATGTGATTATTAGTGCAAAGAGTTGGTAATGGTGGGATGCACACGTCAGCCGCCACGATGGATCAAATAATCTTTGCTGTTCATCACCTTCGCCGAAGCTCCCTTAACTTGCCGACCAAATATTATCGCTGCCCCCAAAACTTGGAAATTTCATCTCTGAATCGCGATTAGGGTTTTCTCTTCTGCTTCTTGATCGATTCTTTTGTAAAGCTCTTGTACTTTGCGCTTCGATATCCGATTTCCCGCTTCGATTAATTCAGGTTCGGTAACTCTCTATTCATTTTTAGCGGTTTTCGTTATTTGAAACAATTCGGATCTGGATCTGTGATTTGTCGTTCGTCCGATTGGATTTAGTAGCTCTTCTTTTCTAGGTGATTATTCTTCTGTTTAGCTATCAAGTTGCGTGTTGCTGTTGATGAGGAATTTATGTTTTCTTCACTTTTGGGGCATTTAGGCGATTTTGGGATACGATGGGGGCTTTCTTTTCGAGATTCTGGTTCATGTTATTTCCGGCAAAAGAATACAAAATCGTGGTCGTTGGGTTGGATAATGCCGGAAAGACGACGACTCTTTACAAATTGCACTTGGGAGAGGTTGTTACTACACATCCTACGGTTGGAAGCAATGTTGAAGAGCTCGTGTACAAGAATATCCGATTCGAGGTACAGTCGATCTATCAATTTACTCCTATTTTTCCGTCTATTTGTTTTATCTTTTATGATCGCTGTCGAAGGAAATCATGAATTTATAAACAAGAAATAAATGTTTATGAGTAAGAGGCCTTTTGGGCTCCAAGCAAAGCCATGATTGCTTACGGTCAAATTGGACAATATCATACCAAATCATGCCTTTAATTTAGTCTTGTCAATAGAATCCTCAAATGTCGAACAAAAAAGTTGTGAACCTCGAAGGTGTAGTCAAAAGTGATTCAAGTATCGAATAAAGGGTGTACTTTGTTCGAGGACTCCAAGAAGGAGTTGAGCTTCAATTAAGAGGAGGCTATTCGAAGACTCTAGGTTGTATTTTGTTTGAGAGGAGGATTGTTGGAAGTGAGTCCTACATTGGCTAATTTAGGGAAAGGATCATAGGTTTATAAGCAAGGAANCGCTAAGAACCTGTTGATCCTGATCATACCACTGATTATAGGCCGGATTAGAGACCATCTCAGCACCAGCCGCAGTTGAGGAAGGTACCAACTTGGCAGGTGCGACATTGGTGCCATCGAGGTAGCCCATAAGCTTCTTACTCCGTAGATAGGGGAGGAGCTGGGCGCGCCATATGATGAAGTTGTTTTTGGTTAGACGAATTGTGACAGCATGGTGTAGAGTGCTTGGGCCAAAAGTCTCCATTGTAGTTGAGACGGTGTTGGAGATGGTGGATGGAGAGGAGGAGGAAGATATGGTAGACATTTAAAAATAAACCTTTAGCTCTGATACCATGTTAGACGAACACGACTCTCCACAATGGTATGATATTGTCCACTTTGAGCACAAGCTCTCATGGCTTTGCTTTGGGCTTCCCAAAAGGCCTCATACCAATGGAGAGTGTATTCTTAGATTATAAACCCATGACCATTCCCTAAATTAATCGATGTGGGACTTTCATCATCCAACAGTAATCTGTCGGCTCTTAAATCACAAGTTCTAATCTTTAATCGGTTTTTTTTTATGCCTAATCACTGGTTGGTTGGTTGGTTGGTTGGTTGGTGGGTGGGTGGGTTTGAGGGGAAAAGCTTTGAGGGGAAAAGCTTTGAGGTTTTGGTTTACCATTTTAATTATATTTTTAATATACTTAATTAATTACCAAAATAATTAACATTTAAACATATACGTAATTCATTTCTACAAATAAAAGTTAATTAAATGAATGTATTACTTATAAAATTATTAAGTATAATATAATTAGTTGATTATGATTAGTTAATGTGGAAGGTTACTTTCGACCATTATTACTACTAATGGATTATTTATAATCCTCGGAATTAAATTTCCACTCGATTATAATTTGATTTTTTATGGTTCAAAATAGGTTACAATGTACGTTGAGAATAATTTTTAATATTAAATATTATAATAAATTAGTTGATAATACTATGGCATTTTCTTATTTTCCAGGTTTCTTTTCGGAATTAATAATAATTATCGTCATAAAGTTTTGGTAAAATGTAATTGTCGTCATGAAATTTTAACACGCAAAGACCAAAAAGAAATAAGAATAATAATAATTATGTCCCGACAAAGGTTGATTTTAGGGTTTTGAATTGAAAGTCAATTCCCCATTTCCACGTCTTCCTTTTTGAACCTTTTAACTCTTTTATCTAAACACAAGTCTCCCACGTGTACACGTGTACACGTGTTTGTTCATTTTTATCTTCTAAAAATAGGAATTTCCGTCTATTTTTTTTTTAATTTTTTAAATGGTTCTCTAGAAGACATTAAATTTATGATATGGTTGGATATTTATATATGTTTTTTATATGAATGCGTACAAGTTGCTAAAGTTTGTCCATTATGTCAAGCTGGTGGTGGACTTGGAAATTCTTCTCTACAAAATAACCTAAATTTGACTCTCATTAATAGTAGCTTTTAATTTCTTTTTTAAATTAAATACACTTCAGATTCCGCTATTCCCAACTCACCCCTTTCTTTTTCTCCTCTCTGTTTCTGGTTGTTTCCCGGGAAAATCCTCTGTTTGAAGAAAGAAAAAAACATGGCGGAAATACTGAGTGAAGAACAGATCGTGGAGTTTAAGGAAGCCTTTTGTCTCTTCGACAAAGACGGCGACGGTGAGTCCCCTTTCTTTCTCCTCCGCTTTCCTTTTCCGATATTAACGTTATTTCTTAGGTTGCATTTCGATTGAGGAACTGGCGACGGTGACCCGGTCGCTGGATCAGAATCCGACGGAGGAGGAGCTGCTGGATATGATCAAGGAGGTGGACACCGATTGTAATGGAACCATCGAGTTCTCTGAGTTTCTCAATTTGATGGCCAACAGAATCAAGGTTTGAACACACGACCAAACCAACGAATTCACGACATGTCGTTCCGACAATTTCAAAGTCAAAATGTTTGAATCTTGATTCTGTTTTTGAACAGGAAACTGATGCAGACGAAGAACTTAAAGAAGCTTTCAAAGTGTTCGACAAAGATCAAAATGGTTTCATCTCAGCTACTGAGGTCAATTTTCTTCTTCCCATTTTGACGATAGACAAATACGACTCTCCACGATCGAGGCTTGACTCCTCGATTTATTTTTCTTTTGGAGTCCTTTATTCGATGTTTGAGTATTTATCAGTTTATTGGCACTTAGACTTTGATATCACCATATATGAATACAACTCTTCATATTCGGTGGTATGATATTGTTCACTTTCAACATGAGTGTTAGTGACTTTGATTTGGACTTCCCCAAAATACATCATATTAAGGGAGGATATTTTTTTGTTTATAAACCCAATCATTTCCTAAATTAGTTGACGGGGATTTTATCGTCAAACAATCCCCAAACTTCCTTCACAATTTTCCCACATTTTCTTTCTTATTTTCTCTCCTCCCAAACACTAATTTTAAAAAAATTATAATTCATATTTAATAAAGTTGAATGATTTTCAGTGGAAAATCCAACGGCTGAAATTTGTTTAATTTAATGATGTACAGCTGAGGCACGTGATGATCAATCTCGGGGAGAAGCTAACAGATGACGAAGTGAAGCAAATGATCGAAGAAGCCGATCTGGACGGTGATGGTCAAGTCAATTTTGATGAATTCGTCAAGATGATGATGACCGTTGGATGATGATTAAAACTAGCCTTTCATCAACGGACCAAAAAGCTTACTCCAATTCATTTATTTTCATACAATTTAATTTATTTCCTGTTTTTTCTTTTTGCATAATTATTTATTTGTGGTATTTTCTTTTTGTTTTGATCCCTAAGTTTATGAAAATTATTTTTGGTAGATAAATAATAAAAGTCTAAATATAAAATATGGTCTACGATTTTTTTTTTTTCAATTTTTAATTGTTTAGTCAAATAAAAAAAAACAATTTTGTCCTCCTACGAAAGTTTGTTAACAAAAAAAGTTTTATAAAAAAGCTGATGTGGCATTGAATAATTATTTTATTAATATTTAGATAAGTTAATATGCTACTTGATGCTAATTCTCATATTAAAATTTCCACTTGTGAATTAACAAAAATAAAATTATTTTAATAACATTAATAAAATACAAATTTAAAAACAAATTAGCTTAATATTAACATTTTAACTCGAAAATAACTCTATCTGTATTATATCTCAAACTACAAAGTTAAAATCGGATCCCCGCTTATCTGTTACTGAGTTAAAAGAATAATTAATTTTGATTAATTAAAAAATATTTTAATTATGAATTTTGAATAGGTTGAAAGTAAAATTAAATAATTTGAGTTAAAAATGTCATTTAAAATATGGAAAAATATGTACTTCTATTATTTTTTTTTCAAAAGATTTATAATATGTTTTTTTAGGGTAATAATTACATCATAATAAATATTAAAAGGGTATTTGGTGAATATTGACTTTGACCATGCCTTGTTGGACCATCCAAATATCCAATCCAATCAGCTTCAAGACGCGTGTTCTTGAGAATTAAATTTATTTGATTTATTTTTATCACCTTCTACTCCACGTATTGATTTATTAATTTCATTAAATAATGTTTATTATAAACTATATTTGGCTATAATTTAATTAAATAAAACATTATATTTAATAAATTCTATATTGCATTCACAAACAAATCCAAATAAGAAAAAGAATTAAATGCAAATTTAAACCACAAGATGAGATGATGACCTGTAAATTTGGCGGGAAGAGAAGTGTACGGACAGTGCGAACAAACTTGTAGAACCGTAGCAGGAAGGGAATAAAACCAGTAAAAACCACTCAGAAATTTGAATTCGAGAGAAAATCCGATCAATTGATTGCAGTAGCACAGCAGATGCAGGTTCCGAAGATTAGGGATTTGCTTCTGCGCTTCCCTTTCCGAATCGGCGATGGTGGTGGTAAGTCTTTCACTGCGTTTTTAGTGGCGCCTAATTTATGTTGATTGATTGCGGTGGATTCCATCTCCGATTTTTCTTTTTCTTTTGCGAACCCTGGGAATGAAGGTCTCGATTTCTCTGATTCGCTTCTTCCTAACTTTACAACTCGCTTCTCCGTTGGATTTGGGAAGCTAATCTCCTGCAGATTTTGTAAGTCTTCGATTGTCTTGATCTGGTATAACAATGGAATTTTCTCTGTTTCTACTGTCTTTCCTTCGCTTTGGATATCTATATTGAAGCTAGGCGATTTACGCATTTCGATATGACCGACTGAATTGTCGGAATTTGATTCGTTGCTTGTTCTTCCTGGAGATTCTTGATTTTCCTCTGTGAATGTTGAGAGGGGAAGTGTTGTTACATTCTGTTCGTCGATCGGATTTGTCGATGGTTTAGTTTCCGTGAATGTTGCTGAAGCTGTTTGTATATAATGTGGAGAGTCTGAGGAGTTTTTCTTGGATTTTTCAGTTGCTTTTTCGGTTATTTGCCTCAGTGTTGAGATTGATTCATCTGTACTTTCTCCAGTTTGAAATGTGATCGAAGCTTCCTTTTGATGGCTTTGAGGTTGAAGCCCTAAAAGAGGTTCAAATAAGTTTTCCTTTGGTTCTCGTCTTTCCCCTTCATGTCCAATGTTTGTTGAAATTTCCGTTGTCTCTCCCATCCCCCCATTCTTCTGCTTGCAATCTCCAATAGATGAATTTAAAACTTCCATAACTTGTTCAGAAATTTCCAGATATTCTCCATCTGAATCCTCGCAATCTTCTCCAGGAGTCTCGTTCTGGTTTCTGACAACAGATTCAGAAGCTGCATTTTCCTCGGAGTGCGACCTAATCGTGTTAAATTCCTCTTGGACCTCATTTGAAATCTTAGATTGAGTTGGAGGATTGTCTTGAACGATTGTTTCAGTTCCCTGTTCTTCTCTTAATTGGGGGTTTTCTTTCAAAACCGTGCATCTGTTTTCAAACTCAGGAACTTGCATGCATGACTTCGGTAATTCTATCACCATACTCTCTTCTGGTTGTGAACATGAAGTATTATGACCGATCAAATCTATCGCAATTTCTTCATCTTTAGTATCGACAATTTTGGCTGCTGGCATTGTATATTCATGGCATGCCCTTGGCTCTATTATATCACATTTTTTCTTCTCCATATCTGTCTCTGCCTCTGCGCCGAAACAGTCCACGTCAGTTAATTTTTCTGTGAACATGACGTGACCATTCTCCTCAGTATGTTCCAAACTAGAGCCGGAACAATACTTGCTTTCTTGTACGGATCCATCATCACTTGATCCCCCCAATGATTCTGCCTTGGTTTCAGGCAATTCATGATGAATAGACTTAAGATCTGAATTATTTTCTGATTTTGGATCGTCCTGTACATGTAACGTCTTGACATCGTAGCTTTTTCCCTTCTCTGCATCATTCTCCTTATCTGTATCTCGAAGAGTATCAATAACTTGATCAGCATCGAAATCTGAGGGCTTTCTTAATTTTGGATCTTTTAATGCTTGTGCTATCATGTCGAAGTTGGAAACCTTTTCCTTCAGTCCATCACCTTCCTTATCAGTATCTTGATTGGTTTCAATAACTTGATCAGCATCAAAATTTGAAGTCGTTTCAGATTTTGGATCTTCTGATGCTTGTTTTCTCGTGTCAAAGTTGGAATCTTTTCCCCTTGCTCCATCATTTTCATTATGTTTTTCTTGATCATTATCAATAACTTGATCAGCAACAAAATCTGAAAAGTTCTCAGATTTTGGGTCTTCTGATGCTTGTGTCATCGTATTGCAGTGTGAACCTTTGACCATCCCAATATCACCTTTTTCTTGATCATTATCAATAACTTGCTCAGCAACAAAATCTGAAAAATTTTCAGATTTTGGGTCTTCTGATGCTTGCGTCATCGTATTGCAGTTTGAACCCTTGAGCCTCTCAATATCACCTTCCTTTTCTGTATCTCGATCAGTATCAAGAACTTGATCAACATGAAAATCTGTTGTTTTTTCAGTTTTTGGATCTAAGTTGGAACCTTTACCCCTCTCTCTANAGGGTATCCCACGCCTCCTTGGACGTAGTAGCAGCAACCATATCGTGAAGAATCTCCTCTGACATGGAGGAGAGAAGAACGCTAAGAACCTGTTGATCCTGATCATACCACTGATTATAGGCCGGATTAGAGACCATCTCAGCACCAGCCGCAATTGAGGAAGGTACCAACTTGGCAGGTGCGACATTGGTGCCATCGAGGTAGCCCATAAGCTTCTTACTCCGTAGATAGGGGAGGAGCTGGGCGCGCCATATGATGAAGTTGTTTTTGGTTAGACGAATTGTGACAGCATGGTGTAGAGTGCTTGGGCCAAAAGTCTCCATTGTAGTTGAGACGGTGTTGGAGATGGTGGATGGAGAGGAGGAGGAAGATATGGTAGACATTTAAAAATAAACCTTTAGCTCTGATACCATGTTAGACGAACACGACTCTCCACAATGGTATGATATTGTCCACTTTGAGCACAAGCTCTCATGGCTTTGCTTTGGGCTTCCCAAAAGGCCTCATACCAATGGAGAGTGTATTCTTAGATTATAAACCCATGACCATTCCCTAAATTAATCGATGTGGGACTTTCATCATCCAACAGTAATCTGTCGGCTCTTAAATCACAAGTTCTAATCTTTAATCGGTTTTTTTTTATGCCTAATCACTGGTAATCTGTCGGCTCTTAAATCACAAGTTCTAATCTTTAATCGGTTTTTTTTTATGCCTAATCACTGGTTGGTTGGTTGGTTGGTTGGTTGGTGGGTGGGTGGGTTTGAGGGGAAAAGCTTTGAGGGGAAAAGCTTTGAGGTTTTGGTTTACCATTTTAATTATATTTTTAATATACTTAATTAATTACCAAAATAATTAACATTTAAACATATACGTAATTCATTTCTACAAATAAAAGTTAATTAAATGAATGTATTACTTATAAAATTATTAAGTATAATATAATTAGTTGATTATGATTAGTTAATGTGGAAGGTTACTTTCGACCATTATTACTACTAATGGATTATTTATAATCCTCGGAATTAAATTTCCACTCGATTATAATTTGATTTTTTATGGTTCAAAATAGGTTACAATGTACGTTGAGAATAATTTTTAATATTAAATATTATAATAAATTAGTTGATAATACTATGGCATTTTCTTATTTTCCAGGTTTCTTTTCGGAATTAATAATAATTATCGTCATAAAGTTTTGGTAAAATGTAATTGTCGTCATGAAATTTTAACACGCAAAGACCAAAAAGAAATAAGAATAATAATAATTATGTCCCGACAAAGGTTGATTTTAGGGTTTTGAATTGAAAGTCAATTCCCCATTTCCACGTCTTCCTTTTTGAACCTTTTAACTCTTTTATCTACACACAAGTCTCCCACGTGTACACGTGTACACGTGTTTGTTCATTTTTATCTTCTAAAAATAGGAATTTCCGTCTATTTTTTTTTTTAATTTTTTAAATGGTTCTCTAGAAGACATTAAATTTATGATATGGTTGGATATTTATATATATTTTTTTTATATGAATGCGTACAAGTTGCTAAAGTTTGTCCATTATGTCAAGCTGGTGGTGGACTTGGAAATTCTTCTCTACAAAATAACCTAAATTTGACTCTCATTAATAGTAGCTTTTAATTTCTTTTTAAAATTAAATACACTTCAGATTCCGCCATTCCCAACTCACCCCTTTCTTTTTCTCCTCTCTGTTTCTGGTTGTTTCCCGAGAAAATCCTCTGTTTGAAGAAAGAAAAAAACATGGCGGAAATACTGAGTGAAGAACAGATCGTGGAGTTTAAGGAAGCCTTTTGTCTCTTCGACAAAGACGGCGACGGTGAGTCCCCTTTCTTTCTCCTCCGCTTTCCTTTTCCGATATTAACGTTATTTCTTAGGTTGCATTTCGATTGAGGAACTGGCGACGGTGACCCGGTCGCTGGATCAGAATCCGACGGAGGAGGAGCTGCTGGATATGATCAAGGAGGTGGACACCGATTGTAATGGAACCATCGAGTTCTCTGAGTTTCTCAATTTGATGGCCAACAGAATCAAGGTTTGAACACACGACCAAACCAACGAATTCACGACATGTCGTTCCGACAATTTCAAAGTCAAAATGTTTGAATCTTGATTCTGTTTTTGAACAGGAAACTGATGCAGACGAAGAACTTAAAGAAGCTTTCAAAGTGTTCGACAAAGATCAAAATGGTTTCATCTCAGCTACTGAGGTCAATTTTCTTCTTCCCATTTTGATGATAGACTCTCCACAATCGAGGCTCGACTCCTCGACTTATTTTTCTTTTGGAGTCTTTATTCGATGTTTGAGTATTTACCAGTTTATTGGCACTTAGATTCGATGGTATGATATTGTTCACTTTCAATATGAGTGTTAGTGACTTTGATTGGGACTCCCCAAAATACGTCATATTAAGGGAGGATATTTTTTTGTTTATAAACCCAATTATTTCCTAAATTAGTTTACGGGGATTTTATCGTCTAACTTCCTTCACAATTTTCCCACATTTTCTTTCTTATTTTCTCTCCTCCCAAACACTAATTTTAAAAAAATTATAATTCATATTTAATAAAGTTGAATGATTTTCAGTGGAAAATCTAACGGCTGAAATTTGTTTAATTTAATGATGTACAGCTGAGGCACGTGATGATCAATCTCGGGGAGAAGCTAACAGATGACGAAGTGAAGCAAATGATCGAAGAAGCCGATCTGGACGGTGATGGTCAAGTCAATTTTGATGAATTCGTCAAGATGATGATGACCGTTGGATGATGATTAAAACTAGCCTTTCATCTTTTGCATAATTATTTATTTGTGGTATTTTCTTTTTGTTTTGATCCCTAAGTTTATGAAAATTATTTTTGGTAGATAAATAATAAAAGTCTAAATATAAAATATGGTCTACGATTTTTTTTTTTTCAATTTTTAATTGTTTAGTCAAATAAAAAAAAACAATTTTGTCCTCCTACGAAAGTTTGTTAACAAAAAAAGTTTTATAAAAAAGCTGATGTGGCATTGAATAATTATTTTATTAATATTTAGATAAGTTAATATGCTACTTGATGCTAATTCTCATATTAAAATTTCCACTTGTGAATTAACAAAAATAAAATTATTTTAATAACATTAATAAAATACAAATTTAAAAACAAATTAGCTTAATATTAACATTTTAACTCGAAAATAACTCTATCGGTATTATATCTCAAACTACAAAGTTAAAATTGGATCCCCGTTTATCTGTTACTGAGTTAAAAGAATAATTAATTTCAATTAATTAAAAAATATTTTAATTATGAATTTTGAATAGGTTGAAAGTAAAATTAAATAATTTGAGAGTTAAAAATGTCATTTAAAATATGGAAAAATATATACTTCTATTATTTTTTTTTCAAAAGATTTATAATATGTTTTTTTAGGGTAATAATTACATCATAATAAATATTAAAAGGGTATTTGGTGAATATTGACTTTGACCATGCCTTGTTGGACCATCCAAATATCCAATCCAATCAGCTTCAAGACGCGTGTTCTTGAGAATTAAATTTATTTGATTTATTTTTATCACCTTCTACTCCACGTATTGATTTATTAATTTCATTAAATAATGTTTATTATAAACTATATTTGGCTATAATTTAATTAAATAAAACATTATATTTAATAAATTCTATATTGCATTCACAAACAAATCCAAATAAGAAAAAGAATTAAATGCAAATTTAAACCACAAGATGAGATGATGACCTGTAAATTTGGCGGGAAGAGAAGTGTACGGACAGTGCGAACAAACTTGTAGAACCGTAGCAGGAAGGGAATAAAACCAGTAAAAACCACTCAGAAATTTGAATTCGAGAGAAAATCCGATCAATTGATTGCAGTAGCACAGCAGATGCAGGTTCCGAAGATTAGGGATTTGCTTCTGCGCTTCCCTTTCCGAATCGGCGATGGTGGTGGTAAGTCTTTCACCGAAGATTAGGGATTTGCTTCTGCGCTTCCCTTTCCGAATCGGCGATGGTGGTGGTAAGTCTTTCACTGCGTTTTTAGTGGCGCCTAATTTATGTTGATTGATTGCGGTGGATTCCATCTCCGATTTTTCTTTTTCTTTTGCGAACCCTGGGAATGAAGGTCTCGATTTCTCTGATTCGCTTCTTCCTAACTTTTTCTTTTTCTTTTGCGAACCCTGGGAATGAAGGTCTCGATTTCTCTGATTCGCTTCTTCCTAACTTTACAACTCGCTTCTCCGTTGGATTTGGGAAGCTAATCTCCTGCAGATTTTGTAAGTCTTCGATTGTCTTGATCTGGTATAACAATGGAATTTTCTCTGTTTCTACTGTCTTTCCTTCGCTTTGGATATCTATATTGAAGCTAGGCGATTTACGCATTTCGATATGACCGACTGAATTGTCGGAATTTGATTCGTTGCTTGTTCTTCCTGGAGATTCTTGATTTTCCTCTGTGAATGTTGAGAGGGGAAGTGTTGTTACATTCTGTTCGTCGATCGGATTTGTCGATGGTTTAGTTTCCGTGAATGTTGCTGAAGCTGTTTGTATATAATGTGGAGAGTCTGAGGAGTTTTTCTTGGATTTTTCAGTTGCTTTTTCGGTTATTTGCCTCAGTGTTGAGATTGATTCATCTGTACTTTCTCCAGTTTGAAATGTGATCGAAGCTTCCTTTTGATGGCTTTGAGGTTGAAGCCCTAAAAGAGGTTCAAATAAGTTTTCCTTTGGTTCTCGTCTTTCCCCTTCATGTCCAATGTTTGTTGAAATTTCCGTTGTCTCTCCCATCCCCCCATTCTTCTGCTTGCAATCTCCAATAGATGAATTTAAAACTTCCATAACTTGTTCAGAAATTTCCAGATATTCTCCATCTGAATCCTCGCAATCTTCTCCAGGAGTCTCGTTCTGGTTTCTGACAACAGATTCAGAAGCTGCATTTTCCTCGGAGTGCGACCTAATCGTGTTAAATTCCTCTTGGACCTCATTTGAAATCTTAGATTGAGTTGGAGGATTGTCTTGAACGATTGTTTCAGTTCCCTGTTCTTCTCTTAATTGGGGGTTTTCTTTCAAAACCGTGCATCTGTTTTCAAACTCAGGAACTTGCATGCATGACTTCGGTAATTCTATCACCATACTCTCTTCTGGTTGTGAACATGAAGTATTATGACCGATCAAATCTATCGCAATTTCTTCATCTTTAGTATCGACAATTTTGGCTGCTGGCATTGTATATTCATGGCATGCCCTTCGCAATTTCTTCATCTTTAGTATCGACAATTTTGGCTGCTGGCATTGTATATTCATGGCATGCCCTTGGCTCTATTATATCACATTTTTTCTTCTCCATATCTGTCTCTGCCTCTGCGCCGAAACAGTCCACGTCAGTTAATTTTTCTGTGAACATGACGTGACCATTCTCCTCAGTATGTTCCAAACTAGAGCCGGAACAATACTTGCTTTCTTGTACGGATCCATCATCACTTGATCCCCCCAATGATTCTGCCTTGGTTTCAGGCAATTCATGATGAATAGACTTAAGATCTGAATTATTTTCTGATTTTGGATCGTCCTGTACATGTAACGTCTTGACATCGTAGCTTTTTCCCTTCTCTGCATTTTTCTGATTTTGGATCGTCCTGTACATGTAACGTCTTGACATCGTAGCTTTTTCCCTTCTCTGCATCATTCTCCTTATCTGTATCTCGAAGAGTATCAATAACTTGATCAGCATCGAAATCTGAGGGCTTTCTTAATTTTGGATCTTTTAATGCTTGTGCTATCATGTCGAAGTTGGAAACCTTTTCCTTCAGTCCATCACCTTCCTTATCAGTATCTTGATTGGTTTCAATAACTTGATCAGCATCAAAATTTGAAGTCGTTTCAGATTTTGGATCTTCTGATGCTTGTTTTCTCGTGTCAAAGTTGGAATCTTTTCCCCTTGCTCCATCATTTTCATTATGTTTTTCTTGATCATTATCAATAACTTGATCAGCAACAAAATCTGAAAAGTTCTCAGATTTTGGGTCTTCTGATGCTTGTGTCATCGTATTGCAGTGTGAACCTTTGACCATCCCAATATCACCTTTTTCTTGATCATTATCAATAACTTGCTCAGCAACAAAATCTGAAAAATTTTCAGATTTTGGGTCTTCTGATGCTTGCGTCATCGTATTGCAGTTTGAACCCTTGAGCCTCTCAATATCACCTTCCTTTTCTGTATCTCGATCAGTATCAAGAACTTGATCAACATGAAAATCTGCTCTCAATATCACCTTCCTTTTCTGTATCTCGATCAGTATCAAGAACTTGATCAACATGAAAATCTGTTGTTTTTTCAGTTTTTGGATCTAAGTTGGAACCTTTACCCCTCTCTCTATCATCTTCCTCATCTGCATCTCGATCAGTATCAATAACTTGATCAGCATCAAAATCTGAAATCTTTTTAGTTTTTGGAATCTGCATCTCGATCAGTATCAATAACTTGATCAGCATCAAAATCTGAAATCTTTTTAGTTTTTGGATCTTCTGATGCCTGTGTTATCATGTCGAAGTTTGAACCTTTTCCCCTCACTCCATTTTCCTTATCAATACCTCGGCCAATACCGAGAACTCGATCCATATTGGTGGTTTCTTCTGAATCTGCCATGGCACAGTCTGCAGAATGGTAAGTGTCGTTCGAACTCAATCCCACAGCATCCTTGCATTCTTCTGGAGACTTGTTGCTATCTTCTATGAAAGATTCGGCTTTAATGTTGAGCAATTCATGCTGAGTACTTTTGAAATCTGAAGTCTTTTCAGGTTTCGGTTCATCTAATGCTAGTATTGTTGTGTTCAAATTGGAAACTCCCTCCCCTTCTTCCTCTGTTTCAATTTGGAGCAGACAAAACGATTGATTAGATGCTACGAAGTTTACTAGTACTACATACAATTAAATTACAGAAGTAAGGGAACTTCTGCTGACCTTCCTGATTTGAAGCCTGCTTTTCATGCTCATGCTCATTTCCATCCGATCTATTCTCTTCCGAATCAAACTCCTTTGTTTTATCCTCTTTAGAGTTGGCCTGGACTTCATTGTCCTCTTTAGTTCTGTCTGGTAGCTTTTCAGAAACCACATGAAACTCTGCCGTATTACATTCTTTATTTTTTTCTTCCTCTGCATAAATATATAGGGACAGTAGGTTGGATAAGACTCTAGAATACTAGAATTTATCTATAACAGAGATGTTAAAATTCTGTGCAGACCTTTCTCTATGACATGGTGATTTTCATTCAGTTTATCTGCACCATCAGAACCTGGCCTAGCCTCTTTTTGGCTGAAGTCTGCAACTTCATCCGCTTTGACTTCGTTGGCCCCACCTTCCAGTAAAGATTGTTCTGGACCTTCAGTTCTTGCCTGTTCTTCCTCTGCATCAATAGAACAGAAAACACGATTATACATGTCGTAAACTAGTCTTACCCAGGCTATTCAGACTTCAAAATTACCTCTAAATTCAGATGTGTTATTGTTTCCCATCTCATTTCCCATATTCAACTCAACAAATCCTGCTATTAAGGGGTTTAATACACAACACTCACAATTCTATAACTGACAAGCTGAATAAAATCGGAATTAAAGGGGGCTTCTATACTTCAAACTTCCTTACCATTGTGATGATCATGATGATATTTGACAGCTTGATCTGTTGTAGACAGCTAGGTTGTTGACACAAGATTAAACAATTTCAGAAATATTGCTAGAACATAAGCTCTAAATGAGTAATCTGTCAGCCGAACTCTTTCAACCTCTCATTCCTCTCTGACACTGGTTCAGCTTTATAGCTTTCAAGATTTTGTTTAGTACATAAAGTTCGACAATCTTCCACTCAAATGAGCGCTAATGATCTGTCGTTATGATTGTGGTTTAGTACATAAAGTTCGACAATCTTCCACTCAAATGAGCGCTAATGATCTGTCGTTATGATTGTGCTTTTGCAACTAAAATTTCTAGACTGTTTTCAGTATTTGTTGGAAAAGGCTGTTGTAGTGGTAACCTTAAAGCAGGGGTACATCAAAACTGGACATCACTGGAGCTGCCATTTCTGGGGTAAAGCGCCTAACCTTAAAGCAGGGGTACATCAAAACTGGACATCACTGGAGCTGCCATTTCTGGGGTAAAGCGCCTTCTTGCTGTGTTTTTCATTAACAAATTCAATCCCCCATATTTACTTTTCATCATTTTCCCTATTTTTAAAGGGCATGGGTCGGCTAACTAGAATTGAAATTGCTATATTATTGCATTGTCATCATTCTGTGATGACATCTGTAAATGAACTGCACTCCTCAAAATTGTTTAGAGTTAGAAAGTCTTGATTACAAACTAAGAAGTTATGAGTCCCTTTGATTAAAGTTAGAGCTTAACTGATATAATCATTCTCGGTTGGAGGTTTTTTTTTTTCGAACAGGTGGGCCGATTGATCAACATTTCTTGAGCTTTAATCTTGTTGGTGGTTGATGCAAGGTGGCTGAACTCCATTATTTGAGGACGAGTTCATCATATCAGTAATTTGGTATGTAAGTTCTCTACCTGTCTATTACACCTTTAAGAGTTAAATAATTGGGCTGTTCTGCTTTTTCCTCATTAACAAAATCAAAAAATAATTACACCTTTAAGAGTTAAATAATTGGGCTGTTCTGCTTTTTCCTCATTAACAAAATCAAAAAATAATGGTGGGGGATACCCACTAATCAGCTTTTCCGGCAAACAATTGATGAAGGAAATGAATATACGCATTGGGACCGTACATCTGCCCATTTGTTTCTGTTACAGTGTAGTTTTCGAACTTCAAATTTGATCAATTATTGTTGATGATTTAATGATTACAAAAATAAAATAGTTAGAAAATTATTTGATCCATCAAAATAATTATTGTTGATGATTTAATGATTACAAAAATAAAATAGTTAGAAAATTATTTGATCCATCAAAATTTGACGCAGGTAACGTATTACCTTTAATAATTTATTTGTTAATGACATACCATCGGCTACTTTTGTAATTATTTTATGTTTTTTGCCTTTAATAAATTAACTTCTCTTCTTTTTTAATTTTAAAAACAAAATCTGTTTGTTTACTCATCCTGTCTATTTTCATTTTTCTTATGAACACATTACAATTTATAATTAAATTTCAAAACATTTTTAAAACACGTAAAAAAAAAACAAATAAACTTATGGGTGGATCATAGGTTAAAGTAGTACTTATAGGCTAAGTTCTGGAACCAAAAAAATGTCTGGGAACAAAATTATGAACCTACGACTGATTTTTTTTTTTATTATAAAAAAAAAACAAAATAATTTGCAATAGCTATATGGAAATTAGAATCCAACCCTAAACATTCTATCTATTGATTTCCATTGGTACATCAGTAACAATGCTCACTCGTCTCTATCACTACTCTGCAGTGACTCGAAACAATGCCTTCAACTATAGAACTCGCAAAGGGATTCTATTAGAATAATATAGTGAAAGTTGTTTAACCTGAAAATCAAATCCATCATCAAGCCCATCTCCTTCATAGAACTGAACATAAAGAACACTAATACACAAGCTGCAGAGTCTTGTACCAAATCCAAAGATGCGATGAGGGCATCTATAATTTACAAAGAGAGGCAAATTATGTTTTGCTTCAGTTCCATCCATCTCTTGGTCTTATTCATATGTTCAAATTGCTAATATACTTTTCTCTGATACAGCACCCTATGCCAGAACAGCTTCAGGTTCAGCCAGTCTGCCACTGCTTGCAGGTACCAAACTGTCATAATATTCAACTAACACCTTCCATCCACCTGGGCACATAAACCCTTCTGGTGGATTCTCNGATTACAAACTAAGAAGTTATGAGTCCCTTTGATTAAAGTTAGAGCTTAACTGATATAATCATTCTCGGTTGGAGGTTTTTTTTTTTCGAACAGGTGGGCCGATTGATCAACATTTCTTGAGCTTTAATCTTGTTGGTGGTTGATGCAAGGTGGCTGAACTCCATTATTTGAGGACGAGTTCATCATATCAGTAATTTGGTATGTAAGTTCTCTACCTGTCTATTACACCTTTAAGAGTTAAATAATTGGGCTGTTCTGCTTTTTCCTCATTAACAAAATCAAAAAATAATGGTGGGGGATACCCACTAATCAGCTTTTCCGGCAAACAATTGATGAAGGAAATGAATATACGCATTGGGACCGTACATCTGCCCATTTGTTTCTGTTACAGTGTAGTTTTCGAACTTCAAATTTGATCAATTATTGTTGATGATTTAATGATTACAAAAATAAAATAGTTAGAAAATTATTTGATCCATCAAAATTTGACGCAGGTAACGTATTACCTTTAATAATTTATTTGTTAATGACATACCATCGGCTACTTTTGTAATTATTTTATGTTTTTTGCCTTTAATAAATTAACTTCTCTTCTTTTTTAATTTTAAAAACAAAATCTGTTTGTTTACTCATCCTGTCTATTTTCATTTTTCTTATGAACACATTACAATTTATAATTAAATTTCAAAACATTTTTAAAACACGTAAAAAAAAAACAAATAAACTTATGGGTGGATCATAGGTTAAAGTAGTACTTATAGGCTAAGTTCTGGAACCAAAAAAATGTCTGGGAACAAAATTATGAACCTACGACTGATTTTTTTTTTTATTATAAAAAAAAAACAAAATAATTTGCAATAGCTATATGGAAATTAGAATCCAACCCTAAACATTCTATCTATTGATTTCCATTGGTACATCAGTAACAATGCTCACTCGTCTCTATCACTACTCTGCAGTGACTCGAAACAATGCCTTCAACTATAGAACTCGCAAAGGGATTCTATTAGAATAATATAGTGAAAGTTGTTTAACCTGAAAATCAAATCCATCATCAAGCCCATCTCCTTCATAGAACTGAACATAAAGAACACTAATACACAAGCTGCAGAGTCTTGTACCAAATCCAAAGATGCGATGAGGGCATCTATAATTTACAAAGAGAGGCAAATTATGTTTTGCTTCAGTTCCATCCATCTCTTGGTCTTATTCATATGTTCAAATTGCTAATATACTTTTCTCTGATACAGCACCCTATGCCAGAACAGCTTCAGGTTCAGCCAGTCTGCCACTGCTTGCAGGTACCAAACTGTCATAATATTCAACTAACACCTTCCATCCACCTGGGCACATAAACCCTTCTGGTGGATTCTCTTTGTTCTTCGCTAGAGTTCTCATCTGCATCATCCAAGTAATATGTTTTTTCATTATACAACCAATGGTGCTGACGTATATATTTAGTCCTCTCTGTTAATTCTCCAGTCAACTGGCAACTAATATGGCGCCATGTGGGAGCTGACATGGCACACATTAATATACTCAATGGTTGCCATGTATGAAAACCAAGGTGACAGTCATGTCACTTGTTGCATATGGTGCCTTGCCAACCGCACCCATCTTTCACGTGACGCCATATTAATGTTTTTATCGATTTAATTGGATAGTTGATGTTTGAGATTAGATTCATGTGAATGAGCATAGCTCAATTAGTTTAGCATACACTTTGGATTTTTAAATGAGATTTGAATCTCTCACTCCACACTCCACTAGATACTATAAATAAAGGTAGCAGGCAATGATTAGAATTATGATGTAAGCAGGCAATTACCTTGGTGCCGGATATGAATAGGAAATCCTGAGCTCTCGAGGGGTCGAAGAAAGCCATTTTGCCCTGAGTTTTATCATAAGCAGCAACCTGAAAGTGCAATAAAATAGATGAGCGGCTCTTCGACTTAAGTGATAATCTACCAAGTTTGGTCCAGAGCATTCTATATAGACTTACTCTGAAGGGAAGGATGTTCAGCCGCTCTAGTCCAGGTGCCATGCTCAAAACTTTCTTCCCATGGTCAGCATCATACAAATCCCGTTTCTTAGTAGGATGACCCATTCCAGCTGGGTCGCGTCCAACAATGTAAAAGTTGGCTCCGGCATTGATTCTTGCCTTTGCATGCCACTGCACTTCAGTTGGCCCTGCATAGTGCATAGGTGATGGAAATATGGAGACGACCGTTGTCTCTGGATCAAGAACACCATCCTCAAGGACCTGGTAGAATTAGTGCAGATCAAAAAATTTAGAACTTTCCATGGACAATCAATAAATAGAGTAGGAAAGATGGTTCAAAATTAGGCACCTTCTCATGTTGCTTCATTCGCCAACCTAGTGGAACATCATCTGCCTTGGTGTAGCCACCCAAAGGATGAAGCAACAAAACGGGGTTCTTGTACCCCATTTCAAGCAGTCGACGGCGGGTATCCGTCATTAGTAATGCATGCCCATTATGTACTGGATTTCGAAGTTGGAATGCAAACACTGCATCTGCATTTTGCCGGGTAAATTCCTCCCGTAGTTCTGCAGGTGACTGTCGGAAACGGTCAAGCCCATCATGGTACTTGATTGGTTCTATAACCTCTAAGTCACCTCCTATCAGCCAGTTACCAGCATTGGTTATGGCTTGATCAACGTAAGGGAGCCCGGGAGCAGTGGTGCCCCAGGTTCTTGCTATCCTTTCTTCTTTTGGGTGCTTGTAGATCTCAATACTGATACATCCAAAAAGGAAATTAGAAGACTAATTAGATGGTATGAAATGATCTCAGCAGGCAAGTAACTGCTACTATTAGAATTAGCATGCATCTTGTCAATGGATTATAACAATCAGGCCTCCAAGAAAGTGAACGTTTGTCAAAATCTTCACCAGGCCACTATTGATATGATCCCCCATAGACAAAAGATGTGAAATCCAATCCAATCCAAACAGAGATTAATCACCATTGGAGCCCATGCAAGATGAATCATCCAAGTTTTGGATTTTCTACGACATAAAGATATTCTAGACTAGCACTTACTATTTCTCATAGGCATGAATTAAGAGGTGTCTCAACTCTCAACTAGGCTGTCTCTGTTAGGAGATCTCGCTCAACAAGCTACACTACTGACCTCCTAGGGAATTAGAAACCGAGAGGAAAAAAGCAAGAAACTTTATGGATATACTATTTTCTTTTGCAGACAGAAACAGAAGAGAAAATAAATAAAATTATGAATTCCTCGAACAATACATGGAATAGAGATAGATTCGTCAAGAACAAAGCCACACAATGGCTTCACCAGATCATAGCGTAGAGATAGATTCGTCATGTCCCAATCAGAACCACAAACTTGAGAAATGAAAAGCAATAGAAAAATGAGAGAAGATCTTACTCCTTCATAATAGCGATAGGGTTGTTGTTGGCGTCAAAGAGAGCCACACTGGTGGAGTCGCCGATGTGGTGCTTTTGGGCATCGTCAATGGCCAAGACAATGGGCACTGACATGTTCGCCACAGACCCATCTGGAAGCCTGAGCGAATTGAAATGAAGCGTTTGGAGGAACTCGGATTCTCTCATGAATCCGGTAAGAGGACTGGCCCATCCTCCTTCTTCTTCAAACCCCTCAGAGGCTCCTCAACCAGAAGCTCCACCAGCCTTCCGCCGTCTGGTTCGATCAAACCGGCGGAAACCCGGAGCCGGAGATTGGCCTTCTTGGTCTTGAAGCTCCCAGCAGCAAAGGAGATTTTGATCGGAGCGCCCAAGTGGGTGTAAGACGTTTTCTGAATAGAATGAAATGGAGATGGGGCTTTGATGAAACGAGTCGCCGTGGACGCCATCTCGGATGGAGACCAAGGCTTCAAAAGCGAGATTAAGGACAGATTAACCTGAAATTAGGGAAGAAGACGAAATGGGAAGAGATTAATCCGATGGGGAAAAAGTGAGAGAGATGGAACAAAAAGGGGAATCGGAGCGGGGGATTTTGCAACTTTTTTGAGATAGTGGGATGGGATAGAAATATATAATGAAGATTCTTTCGTTGAATAATTATTTTTGGTTGGGAGGATGAACCTGGACATCCTTTTCTTCCTCCCATTCTTTTTGTTTCTTCCCATTTTGATGCTCCAAGTTGCTATTCCTTGGAGATTTTAAATTCTTACTACCCGTTAATGATTGTATTTTTCCGTCGGAAAAATTAATGCTAAATACATAATTTCTCTATTTCTTAGGATTTAATTTTGTTTAAGAGCAAAAAGCCACATATGCAGTTAACACTAAGAATCATAGGAGAAGAAGAATAGTTAGTATGGAGAATAGCTTAGTTACGACTTTTTAGGGTTCTTATCTAAGTAAAAAAAGAACGGCCCCTAATGAGCCCGACCTTAGCCACGACCTCTTGTCAAGATTGAAGGTAAGAAATTTGTCCCAATTTCTTATCTTCTTTGTTTTGTTGCTCAATCTTTTGTATTGGTCTAATTTTGTTCCATGTTGATATATAATCAACCCAAAGGAAAGCTTCTGATACCAAATGATAAGAAATCACTACAAGGGAGTAAGATTCATGTTATTTTTGTTGATCGAATATCTCAAGATAAAGAAACTTATTTGAGATTCGAATCACTCCACAAACAAAATCAATCATGTCAAGCCTGAATGATTATAAACTATATAGAATTAGGAAGAAAAGGTAAGAACACTTAACCACTCATTTAGTAACTTTCATATTTTAGTGGCTAATATAATTAGTCAGTACGTAGGTAAATAAGCCTTACAAAAACACAGTAACTTTAAACTATAATCTACCCACCCAAAATTTGTAACCATCTAAAAATGAATGAAGCTTGATTTTTCTTTACTGCACGACATGAATTGAAACCTATTTAGATAATTTGAACAATATTTTTTTACATCTTACTTCAAAGGGTCAGGTATTTATTTTCTATAAGTAATTTTCATTTCAATTTTAGAATAATTACTTTGTGTATGAATTATTAGCTAATATAATAACATTTTTATGAAATATTGAAGTACCTTCCATTTTCATGTTGCTTTTTGTGTATGAATCAACGACTGAGATGATTGGATGATGTCTATAGGAAAGATAAAGATGCCCCTTCAGGTTCCTTGAATGTTCTTAATCTTTGAATTCAAACCTCTATCATTAAAGCATGATATCTTTATTAGATTTTGTCCATTTGAACTTTCCCCGTTTTGTTGCCCAAATTCAAACTCCACCAACCTTAATACAAAATAGAAACCCAAATTTAATTTTTCTTCTTTTCTTATTTATGCCTTAGCAAAATTTCCACATTTATTATGAAATTAAATTGGGCCCAACATTTTGGAACTTGGGAACCTCTCATGCCTTCCGATTCAATCACCCTGCAGCCGCCATTTCTTTCTTCTTTTAATAATACCCTTATATATATATAATGAGGCCCAAACCCAAGCCCAAAAACATAGACTAAGTGAGATGGCCCAATAAGCAGCCCAAATTGAATAACAAGGCCCAGTGCATTTAATTTTTGGAAACTTTCAGCGAGTTTAGATTTTTTAAAATTAAGGTAATAATATCATTCCCTTTTCTTAGCTTCATCAAAATAAATAGTAACAATGTAAATTTAAATAAATTAAATAAATAAAAATTCATATAAAATTGTAAAAGTAAGAAAAAGAAAGGGATAATGTTCGGTCTCGAGTCTTGAAGAACTCCTCAACTCCGGATTTGTATTCGTGGAATGGGGCCCAATAACCAGACAATAAAAGACAAACTTTTTATTTTTTTTATGGGACTTTCCATGGTTTGAAATGACGAAAATGCCCTTGCCTTTTTTGTTGGGCTCTTTTTTCTTTTTATTTTATATTTTTCTTTTTGGGGTTCTGACCGTTTTGCTTTTTGGGTGAAGGATTAAAGTGTTTTGGTGCCTTTTGATGGCTAACTCGCCAAAGTTTAAAAAGGGGGAGAGAATGTGAAAAGACAGAAATGTCATTAAACAAATGGAATGATTTTTTTTTTTTTTTTAATTAAAATTAAAACAAACTAATATTTTTTTGTCCTTAATCTTCGATTTTGATTTTAATTTGAACTTTCGATTCTAAAAGGTGTATTAATGTTCAAAATTAGAAATGTAATAACTGACTTCAAAATCCTATAATTTTCAATGGAAGGTTATAAACCATAACTCTCCACAATGATATAATATTGTCTACTTAGCGGAAGAAATGACAGGGGAATTGAAATATTGGTATGTATCTATGAAAGAGAGAAACATGGGCAAATGTACTCCCACTTTGTTCTATCCTCTATTTTGGGAAGCCCACATTGCCTAATTATTGACCACTTTTTATTTATATTATATTATTTAATTGTTCAAACTCAAAATGGATGAAGATATTAAGAGTATTGTTATACTAACAATTGGAGGGCATGTGTGGATGGATATTTAATTCCTTTGCCCATATTAATGCTCTCTGTTCGTAATGTCTTCCATGTTTAGAGTTAGTGCTTAAGATCAAAGTGGCGTTTGTGTGTAAATCATTAATGGGATGAGCCCATGATGTTTATCATCGTTTTATTATTAGAGTTATACTTGACATGGCAACAAAGAAAATTGACAAAGACGAAGAGCAACCGATACCTAAACTCAAATAGCATCAAACTCGGTTTACATACACTCTTTCTCTACCAAGTTGTACTCGATCCTCCCAAATGCCTCACTGGGAGCTAGGCGTTTATGCCAACCTTGTGGTCCTCAAACTAACGTGGGTGATGGGTCATAGACTCTAAATTCGACTCGTAACATTTTTTTTACTTCTATTTGCTGCCAAATTTCTATCAATTCAATCCATTCCTTTCAAACTGAACTCGAATCTTAATTGTGATTTGATTTCACATATGTTATTTGTAAGCTCACTGATTTAAAACTTTAGATTTAGATTCACTTTTATATTCAAGTGAATCATACTTCATTATGGTAAACCCCAAATATTGGGTATTTAGTTTAGTCATTACGTGGCAAAATTATGAGCCTAGTGGACACAAATGATTGCGTGTCCCTGCCTTGCAGAATGCAGTCAATAGTCAACTATAGTAATCATCTCATCTTGTAACAACATCCAATCACAACCGTCCAAATTCTAATGAGTGCTCTTTGAATCAGCACTGGGAAAACTCATAACTTGATATGGTACACGTGGCGTCTGGGTCCCATATTTTCACCCCTCTACAAGTCGTGGATGTCATCATACACAACCACTACTCCTTCCTTTGGTCGGGTTCCATTCGTCCACATCAGCTAGAGATATAATTTCGTGTGAAGAGATATAATTTCTTACTTGGCTTTCCATTTTCCTCATTTTTCTTTCTAGCCATCGATCGAGCTGAGATTGATAAGGTGAAAAATGTTTCGTTCTCACTACTCATTCCTTTTGTCGACATTCCATTCGTCCACATCAGCCAGAGATATAATTTTCTACTTCGCATCCTATTTTCCTCATTTTGTTTTCTAGTCGTTGATCCAGCTTAGATTGATCAGGTGGAGAATGTTTCGTTCTTATCTCGAATTGAAATCGAAGAAATAAAAGAAAAGTGAGAGAGTTTGGTGAGGGTTAGGAGGTGAAATGGATAGATAAGGGAACATATAATTTGTTTCCTTTTTAAGGTCCTTAAGTTAGGGAAATAAAGTAAAAACTAAAGTTTCTATTTTTATAGGCATGAGATTTTTCACTCTTCTTTCACATCATAATTCTAAAAGGCTTCATTATTGATGATTATTCCATGTGTTTGTTCATCTTTAGTTGGGTAGGCTATTCAACCTCATTTCAATTACTCTTAATACTGTTTCCATGAAGAACTTAGTGCCCATATGGTGCATGAATTAAAAAAAAGATTCGATTGTTACCATTGGATTAGAAGAAGTGTGCATGATTGCTTTTGAAAATGGCCTCTTTCCCCCTCTCTCTCTGTACCCTTTAATTTATGGTGCGTGGTACGTCCCCGAGGCTGGGCGCCATCAGAACAGAACCGAATTGTAAAACAGAGAGAGACGAAGAGGAACAGAGTCTTCCCTTTTTTTACTTTTCTTAATCCTTTTGGTGATAAAGAATACACCAAAAGTCACATTGCATGCGTGTTTAAAGCTTATTCTTCATCATCACGTCGCTTTCTCCACGCCCTTCCTCTCTTCCATTGCATCCTTTTTTCACGTTCTTAACTATTTCCCTCTCTTTTCTCGTTTCTTTTTGTTTCTTAGCTTAGTTATAGAGCTATTCTGCAGTGACCCTTTTCTGGTTTGGAGTTCTGGAGCTCTGAAATTTTACTGCTTGTAGATTGCATTGGTTTTTAGGGTGAGTTCTTTTCTTTTTGAATACTGGGTTTGCTTCTTCTTCGTGGTTATTCAATGGGGCCGCCACTTTTGCAGCATTGAATCTTTGGGTATCAGCTGGATAGTGATTTTGCTACACTCTTCTATATTTATTCTTGACTAGGGTATCAGCTGGGTGTTTCTGCATAGTTTATTCTTCTGGGTTTTCTGTGTTGTCTTCCTTAACGGAAGATTTCGTCCTTGTTTTTCGATGATGAACTCCCAAACAAGATCTGGGTTTCTAAATTTTGTTCACTTTTTTGGACTCTTATCCTTGCATTTAGGAATTTTCAAGCCGTCGGAGGTGTTTTTTTTTTACTGATTGTGTATCGTATTGGCTCCCTATCATATGAAACGAAGCATTCCATTGTTTGAATTTGCTGAAACAATGGCTGTAAAATTTGGCTCCCTATCATATGAAACGAAGCATTCCATTGTTTGAATTTGCTGAAACAATGGCTGTAAAATTGGGTTTTGATTTAACATAGGAATAGTAATGCTTGAAAACATTGAAGAAACTGCCAAAGTCTTGGACATGTTTTCAACTTTTCGTATAAAACAAACAATGATTCATTTCTCTTTTGAAGGATTCTTCGTCATATTTATGCTGACATGAAGTTTTCCTCTTATGGGTTCTTTTTTTCCCTTCTCAGTAGAATGACGTCTTGAATCCGTGAAGAAGATGGTAAAAAATGATGGGTTCTTTTTTTCCCTTCTCAGTAGAATGACGTCTTGAATCCGTGAAGAAGATGGTAAAAAATGAGTTCAGAGTAAGCGTGATTATGAAGAGACATCATGTTCATCATTTAGTGAAGCTTTAGCAAGTTCTTTAGCCATTGCCAGTCGATTTCTCAGCCCACCAGCAATGACAGAGAGCTCGGAGCAGCAACTTGTAATCAAACCCCACTTTCAGAACTCTGTTCAAAAAGCTCAAAAACCAATCCAAAATGGTAAAGGCCAGCCGAATCTCGAACACCAAAACACCAAAAACAGAGCCCGAAGAAGAAGCAGAGGCGGTCGGAAATCCGATCAGGGAGAAGTCGTTATGATGCCAAATTCTCGGCCCTGCACGGTGGCACGTAAACCTAACGCACCGGAGATTACCGCCGGAGCTTTAGTGGCGAGTACTAATCCAAATCCAAATGGTGCAAGCAATTCAAGCAAGTCTGTGAGTTTTGCCCCACGACCTGGATTTGGGCAAGTTGGGACAAAGTGTATGGTAAAAGCAAACCATTTCTTTGCAGAGTTACCCGACAAAGATTTGAATCAATATGATGTAAGTTTTGGTCCCTTCCATATGACAATCAACTTATGCTGCAATTTTAAATTTTTGCAGATGAAAATGAATAAGTTTGTCATTTCGTGATGTCCTTTTCTCAACTTAAATAGCCTTCATTTTGTTCTTTTTGTCTGCTTGATTTTGTTTGGTTTTGTTTTCCCGCCGTTGGGGGATGGGGTTTTACAGGTTACAATCACTCCAGAAGTGGCCTCAAGAACTGTGAACAGAGGCATTATGGCTGAATTGGTGAGATTATACAGAGAATCTGATCTGGGAAAGAGATTACCTGAACAGAGGCATTATGGCTGAATTGGTGAGATTATACAGAGAATCTGATCTGGGAAAGAGATTACCAGCTTATGATGGCAGAAAGAGTCTGTATACAGCTGGTGAGCTTCCTTTTGTATGGAGAGAGTTTAACATCAAGCTTGTGGATGAAGAAGATGGAGTCAGTGGTCCCAAGTAAGAATTTACATTCATAAACAGCTTTTGTTTTTTATCCACTGCTAGTAGTTATTGTTCGTTTTGGTTTGTTACGTATCGTCATCAGCCTCACGGTTTTAACACGCGTCAACTGAGGAGAACAAAGCATTCCTTATAAAGGTGTGGAAACTTTTCCTAGCAAACGCGTTTTAAAATCTTGAGGGGAAGCATTCTTTATAAGGGTGTGAAAATCTCTCCCTAGCAAACGTGTTTTAAAAACTTGAGGGATAGCCCAGAAGTAAAAGCCTAAAGAAAACAATATCTACTAGCGGTAGACTTGAACTGTTACAAATAGTATCAGAGTCAGATACCGGGTAGTGTGCTAGCGAGGACGCTAGCCCCTGAGGGGGTGGATTGTGAGATCCCACATCAGTTGGAGTGGGAAACAAAACATTCCTTATAATGGTTTGAAAATCTCTTATAGCAGACACTTTTTAAGATCTTGAGTGGAAGTACAGAAGGGCAATATCTGCTAAGATAGGCATGGACTGTTACAAGTGGTATCAAAGTTAGAAATCGGGTGGTGTGCCAGCGAGGACGCTGGCCTCCAAGAGAGTGGATTGTGAGGTCCCACATCGGTTGGAGAGGGGAACGAAGCATTCCTTATAAGGGTGTGGAAACCTCTTCTTAGTAGACACGTTTTAAAATCGTGAGACTTACAGCGACACATAACGAGCCAAAACGAACAATATCTGCTAGCGGTGGGCTTTGGTTATTACACCGCCCCTCTTCGAATTCGAAAACTTTTACGTTGTCTACTGTCAAATTCATGTATCTGTTCATTATGAAAGGTATCCAATGTGTTAGAAAGGAAGTTTTGAAATTTATGGGGAATGTTTTGTTTGTCATTCAACTAATACAATTGAAAACTTCAGGAGGGAGAGGGATTATAAAGTGGTCATTAAGTTTGTTGCAAGGGCAAATTTGCAGTGAAAACTTCAGGAGGGAGAGGGATTATAAAGTGGTCATTAAGTTTGTTGCAAGGGCAAATTTGCAGTATTTGGGTCAGTTTCTTGCCGGCAAGCGTGCCAATGCACCACAAGAAGCCATTCAAATACTGGACATTGTCTTGAGAGAGCTATCATCCAAAAGGTACTAAATTTATTATCATTCTATTTGTTATGTTAAACTTGTTACAAAGATCAGCTAAACATGGCTCATTTTCGTAGTTTTGTTATGCTCGTTGCGTTTCGAATTCGTGTAGGTACTGTCCTATAGGGAGATCCTTCTTTTCTCCTGATATCAGGTCACCTCAACGGCTCGGTGATGGCCTAGAATCATATAGGGAGATCCTTCTTTTCTCCTGATATCAGGTCACCTCAACGGCTCGGTGATGGCCTAGAATCATGGCGCGGTTTTTACCAGAGTATAAGGCCTACTCAAATGGGACTGTCTCTGAACATTGGTAAAAAGAATCTTAAAACAAAGGCTTACAGATTCTACTTAAGTGATTTCTCTTACTATTGTTTATGCTCTAAAGAATCTTAAAACAAAGGCTTACAGATTCTACTTAAGTGATTTCTCTTACTATTGTTTATGCTCTTATGTTAATAGATATGGCTTCAGCTGCGTTCATCGAGCCTCTCCCTATCCTCGAGTTTGTTGCTCAGCTTCTCGGGAAAGATGTTTTGTCACGGCCACTGTCTGATTCCGATCGCGTAAAGGTGTTTGTTTTTGTCTGATCTCGTCCATTTTTTCACTGTTTCCTTGTCTGATTCCGATCGCGTAAAGGTGTTTGTTTTTGTCTGATCTCGTCCATTTTTTCACTGTTTCCTTGTCCTTTAACTTGAGAGGATAAAACAGATCAAAAAGGCTCTTAGAGGGGTGAAAGTCGACGTAACGCACCGGGGTAATGTAAGGCGTAAGTATCGTATTTCGGGGCTAACGTCACAGCCTACAAGAGATAACGCACCGGGGTAATGTAAGGCGTAAGTATCGTATTTCGGGGCTAACGTCACAGCCTACAAGAGAACTAGTGTAAGTTTTTGAATTATTCAAGCAGATACACTTGCATTAGTGTAAGCTTTTACTCTATATGGCTAATCCATGCGTGCTAATGCTCGGTCAGGTTTCCTGTTGACGACAACTCGACCATGAAGTCGGTTGTCGAGTACTTCCAGGAGATGTATGGCTTCACCATCCAACATGCTCATCTGCCTTGCCTCCAAGTAGGAAATCAGAAGAAGGCCAATTATTTACCAATGGAGGTAGCTTAAAATTCTTCCCTCATTCCAAGTAGGAAATCAGAAGAAGGCCAATTATTTACCAATGGAGGTAGCTTAAAATTCTTCCCTCATTGCTATTGTTGTTAGATTGATGCCCACCGGCCTTATTTGAATGCTTTTGTGTCTGCAGGCCTGCAAAATTGTTGGGGGACAAAGGTATACAAAGAGATTGAATGAGAAACAAATAACTGCACTTCTGAAAGTCACATGTCAAAGACCAAGGGATCGAGAAAACGACATTCTAAAGGTAATATGTCCTCTTTGAGTTTTCCCTTTCGGGCTTCCCCTCAAGGTTTTTAAAACGCATCTGCTAAAGAAAATTTTCCACACCCTTATAAAGAATGCTTCGTTCTCCTCTTCAACCGATGTGTGACCTCACAATCCACACCCCCCTTTGGGCCTCGTCACCGCTGGCACTCGTTCCTTTTTCTAACAGATGTGGGATCTCACAATTCACTCCTCTTCGGGGCCCAGCGTCCTCGTTGGCGCACCATCCTGTGTCCACCCCCCTTCAGGGCTCAGTGTCCTCGTTGGTACACCACCCAGTGTCTAGCTCTAATACCATTTGTAACAGCCCAAGCCCACTGTTAGCAGATATTGTCCTCTTTGGGCATTTTCTTTCGGGCTTTTCCTCAAGATTTTTAAAACACGTATGCTCGGGATCTCACATATGAAGTCCTATTTTTTCCAATATTCCTATGAAAACTGCATGTGAAGTTTGCACTGAGACTATAATCCATTCAAAGGAACAAGATATTCAATGTCCAATTAGGCAGATGTGAAGTTTGCACTGAGACTATAATCCATTCAAAGGAACAAGATATTCAATGTCCAATTAGGCAGTAGACTTTCTTGACTCTTTATCTGATTGCTGGATAACACAGTTTCTTCTCTTGGCCTTCAAACTTTGATAGACTGTTCAACATAATGCCTATAACAACGATCCTTATGCAAAGGAGTTTGGGATAAATGTTAGTGAAAAGAGTTCAACATAATGCCTATAACAACGATCCTTATGCAAAGGAGTTTGGGATAAATGTTAGTGAAAAGATGACTTCTGTTGAAGCTAGAATTCTTCCTCCTCCATGGGTATGCATTACTTCTTCAAATCGCATGTTATCCACTGCTACGTTAACGAAAAAGTCGTGTTTATGCTGACATCAACTTCTTGATGAACTGCATGTTATCCACTGCTACGTTAACGAAAAAGTCGTGTTTATGCTGACATCAACTTCTTGATGAACTGATGCAGCTGAAATACCATGATACTGGAAAAGAGAAGGATTGCTTGCCTCAAGTGGGTCAATGGAATATGATGAATAAGGTATATGCCTCTTTTTTTATAAACTTTAGTTCGTTTTTCTTATTGTCAATGGAATATGATGAATAAGGTATATGCCTCTTTTTTTATAAACTTTAGTTCGTTTTTCTTATTTTTCATCGTTTCTATACGAACGTCAACTTAGATTTGAAAAGTTAGAATTTAGTTCCTATGGCTTTAAATGTCAGAATTAGGCCCAATGGTTTGATAAAACTCTCGCCATTTTGTGAGGTAGGCGCTATTTACGAGAATTTTATCAATCGGTAGAGACTATGTAACGGTCCAATCCCACCACTAGCAAATATTGTTCTCTTTTGGGCTTTCCCTCAAGGTAGGGAGAGGTTTCCACACCCTTATAAAGAGTGTTTCGTTCTCCCTCCCAACCGACGTGAGATCTCACAATCCACCTCCCTTCGGGGCCCAACCTTCTTGCTGACACTCATTCCCTTCTCTAATCGATGTGGGACCCCCCCAATCCACCCCTTCAGGGCCCAACGTCCTTGCTAGCACACACCTCGTGTCCACCCCCTTTGAGACTCAGCGGTCCACCCCATTTCAAGGCTCAGCCTCCTCATTGGCACATCACCCAGTGTCTAGCTCTGATACCATTTATAATGGCTCAAGCCCACCGCTAGCAAATATTGTTCTCTTTAGGCTTTCCCTTCTGGGCTTCCTCTCAAGGTTTTAAAACGCGTCTTCTAGGGAGAGATTTCCACACCCTTATAAAGAGTGTTTTGTTCTCTTCCCCAACCGATGTGGGATCTCACAGACTATTTATGAGGTTTTATCAAATATCATATTATCCATGCTTACATTTTTCCTCACGTAATGCAGAAAATGATTAATGGAATGACGGTTAGTCGGTGGGCATGTATCAACTTCTCTAGGAGCGTGCAGGAGAGCGTTGCTCGTGGATTTTGTTCTGAACTTGCTCAAATGTGTCAAGTTTCTGGAATGGTAACATTTTGGCTGATTCTTTATTGGTTCTTCAAGATTAAGATGTCTCATTTTACTGACCTGCAACATAACATATTGTAGGAATTCAATACAGAACCAGTTATTCCAATATACAATGCTAGGCCAGAACAAGTAGAGAAAGCTTTGAAGCATGTTTATCATGCTTCCATGAACAAGACTAAAGGAAAAGAGTTAGAGCTATTATTAGCCATCTTACCCGACAGTAACGGATCGCTTTACGGTGAGCTCATACAACTCGTAAAATGATCCGAAAACGATCTTACCCGACAGTAACGGATCGCTTTACGGTGAGCTCATACAACTCGTAAAATGATCCGAAAACGGAGATGACCCTTCTAAACTGAGATTTTTCTTTGATATCATTCGGATTTGTAGGTGATCTTAAGCGAATCTGTGAGACGGATCTTGGTTTAATATCACAATGCTGTCTTACAAAACATGTGTTCAAGATTAGTAAGCAATATCTTGCTAATGTTTCACTGAAGATCAATGTCAAGGTACAAACATGTGTTCAAGATTAGTAAGCAATATCTTGCTAATGTTTCACTGAAGATCAATGTCAAGGTACAATTTAGCTCCGCAGTTTAGTGATAGCACAAATTTATAAATGTTATCCACTTGATGAGTGATATTTGCTCTTGTTCTTCTCCTGTTTGATACCTCAGATGGGTGGTAGAAACACTGTTCTTCTAGATGTATTTGCTCTTGTTCTTCTCCTGTTTGATACCTCAGATGGGTGGTAGAAACACTGTTCTTCTAGATGCTATCAGCTGCAGGATACCGCTCGTAAGCGACATACCGACTATAATATTTGGNGCAGACGTGACTCATCCAGAGAACGGCGAAGATTCAAGCCCTTCGATAGCTGCTGTACGGTCTCCTAGGAAGTTACTGATATTTTGAGGTTGTTTTCATTCAACATTCCTGACTTTGTTGTTACTAATGGCATTTAGATCCACGGCAGGTTGTAGCATCTCAGGATTGGCCTGAAGTGACTTTGTTGTTACTAATGGCATTTAGATCCACGGCAGGTTGTAGCATCTCAGGATTGGCCTGAAGTGACAAAGTATGCTGGACTAGTATGTGCTCAGGCTCATAGACAAGAACTTATACAAGACTTGTATAAAACTTGGCAGGATCCTGTCCGTGGCACCGTCAGCGGGGGCATGATCAGGTATCGGTTTATCCTACAAAACTTGGCAGGATCCTGTCCGTGGCACCGTCAGCGGGGGCATGATCAGGTATCGGTTTATCCTACTCCGTTCTTCAAAAATGGAAACAGATAGACTGTAATTTATACTTTACCGGTTTTGTCACAGGGATCTTCTGGTTTCGTTTAGGAAAGCAACAGGGCAGAAGCCTCTAAGAATAATATTTTACAGGTAAAGCAGTTTTTCCTGCTTTAGGCAGATTGAACACATTTCATGTTGAGAAAAAACTATTTTACAGGTAAAGCAGTTTTTCCTGCTTTAGGCAGATTGAACACATTTCATGTTGAGAAAAAACAATACTTGTAGCAACTGAATCATAGTCATTGTCATGAAGAATGGCTGACACCTCCACTCCCACTGCTAGCTTCTTGTTGAGTGTGAGATCCCACGTTGGATGGAGGGGAGAACGAAACATTCCTTTTAAGGTTGTGGAAACCTCTTCCTAGTAGACACGTTTTAAAACCTTGAGGGGAAGCTCGGAAGGAAAAGTCTAAAGAGGACAATATTTGCGAACGGTGGGCTTGGGCTGTTACAAATGATGGTGGTTACAAATGGTATCAGAACCAGACACCAAGTGGTGTGCCAGCGGGGATGCTGGGTGTCACAATCGCGGTTTCTAGGTAGCGGAATTTGCAATTGTGCGGCACTCACTCTCAGCACTGAGTGAGTCAAGTCTACTTCAAGTCACGTTGCCTATGGTCGGGCTACGTGAATACAAACCTCGGGTCTAAATTTCAAGAGAAGATTTTAGAAAGCGGGGGAGAGGTTTTGGAAAGAGAGTTTTGAAAGAAAGAGAGAGAGTGTGTGTTATATAGCATGCATGCAAAAAGGCAACAACAACTTAAACAATATATAACTTTATGGGTAAGTAGAATTTGATAACTAGTCGCATCCCCCTATAGTACATTTTGAGGCATTTCATGTCTACCAAGCGTAGCCATGAGTTCACCATAACATCATACTCTTAAAGAAAAAAAAACAAGAAAGAAATAATACAACATGAAAGCGGTAAAAGAAAGCAATAAAGTAGTACAAGGCAGGGTTTCAGCGTGTCACGGGCATGTGGCCATGAGCGACATGCTTTGGGCAAGCATGACTGTGACACTGGGCCTCCAAGGGGGATGAATTATGAGATCCCACATCGGTTGGAGAGGGGAACAAAGCATTCTTTATAAGGGTGTGAAAACTTCTTCCTAGCAGACGTGTTTTAAAACCTTGAGGGGAAGTCCGAAAGGGAAAGCTCAAAGAGAACAATATCTGTTAGTGGTGGGCTTCGGCTGTTACAAATGGTATTAGAGCCAGTGTAGGTGTGCTAGCAGGGACGCTGAGTCCTCAAGGAGGGTGGATTGTAAGATCCCACATCGGTTGAAGAGGGGAACGAAACATTCCTTATAAGAGTGTGGAAACCTCTCCCTAGCAGACGAATTTTACAACTTCGAGAGAAGCCCGGAAAGAAAAGCCCAAAAAAGACAATATCTGTTAGTGGTGGACTCGAGCAGTTACATATGCATAACTAGTTACTTACTATAGTTCTCTGTATTGCTTATCATCTTGGCAGGGATGGCGTTAGTGAAGGACAATTCTATCAAGTATTGCTTTACGAGTTAGATGCAATCAGGAAGGTAATGAACCAATGAACTCAGCCTCTCCATTTTTTGTTCCTAACCATTCTTATTACCGATCATAAGTTTTCTAGTTCTCCTTTTGGTATAGGCATGTGCTTCTTTAGAACTGAATTACCAGCCACCCGTGACGTTCATCATCGTACAAAAACGACATCACACCCAACTGTTTGCCAACAACCATAGAGACAGAAGTAGCACAGACAGGAGTGGAAACACGACATCACACCCAACTGTTTGCCAACANCCATAGAGACAGAAGTAGCACAGACAGGAGTGGAAACATTTTACCTGGTACACAGCTCAATCCTCGTTTCAAACATGTTCTGTTAGAGATGCAGGACAAGTTTTTAATCCGATATTCGTTCGTCTTACGTGTTCTTCAGGCACCGTAGTCGACTCCAAAATATGCAGTTTTTAATCCGATATTCGTTCGTCTTACGTGTTCTTCAGGCACCGTAGTCGACTCCAAAATATGCCACCCGACAGAATTTGATTTCTATCTTTGTAGCCATGCTGGAATTCAGGTATTGATTTCATGTCTCTTTGTAGCCATGCTTTGATTTCTATCTTTGTAGCCATGCTGGAATTCAGGTATTGATTTCATGTCTCTTTGTAGCCATGCCACCCAATTGTTTACCATGTTCTTGTTCTTTGATTTGTTGTAGGGGACAAGCCGGCCAGCCCATTACCATGTTCTTTGGGATGAAAACAATTTTACAGCAGATGGGATTCAGTCCTTAACCAATAATCCATTACCATGTTCTTTGGGATGAAAACAATTTTACAGCAGATGGGATTCAGTCCTTAACCAATAATCTTTGCTACACGTATGCAAGGTGTACGCGTTCGGTTTCTGTCGGTAAGCCAGTTTTCATTCTTTGATTGGTTCCGAGTTACATATTTGGTGNTACTGAAGTTCCTAGTCTTGGCATTGATGCAGTCCCTCCAGCATACTATGCACATTTAGCAGCATTCCGAGCTCGATTCTACATGGAACCAGAGATGCAAGAGAATGGCACGAGTGGTCGTTCTGCTAAGAGTGCGACCGGGGTTCGCCCCTTGCCAGCTCTAAAGGAAAATGTGAAGAGAGTAATGTTTTACTGTTAGAAATCGGAACCACCAAGGAAAGGGGAGGCTAAAGGAAAATGTGAAGAGAGTAATGTTTTACTGTTAGAAATCGGAACCACCAAGGAAAGGGGAGGCTCGTAGTCGGAGCGATGACGGGAAAGGTTCGGCTTCCTCTGCATTAGTTCCCTTGTAAATAAATGATCACAACCAGCCATAGATCACAGGTTCTCTTCTCACCCACATTTGTAAAGAACTGTTCTTCCATAATGAATCAGTATAGATGCCTTATTAATGTGTTGAATTATTTCGAGTCTACAACAAAATTTTTGATCCAATCCAATGCCCTATCAAGTTCAGTGCTTATGCCCCTTTAGAGATAGGGAGAGGGGCGAGAAAAAGAGCTCGTCTTTTAAGCTTCCAACGATCGTTAGTCTGAATGCGTTACTCTTGAAAAAAATTAAAGATGAACTAATATTGATTTAAAAATATATATGATTCATTAACTAATTAAAATATTTTTTAATGATATAAAATCAGGTTGAAAATTCGATCTAAATTAGATCTAAATGTTCTTGAAAATTCGATGTAACAATTTTATTGAAAAATAAGATTTTTAGATCTAAAAAATATAATAACTTCAAAATAATAGATCTAATAATTTTATTTTAAGATAAAGAAAATTTGTTTGAGATTTAAATCACTCAAGTGAGATTGATAATATTAAATTTGAATGATTCTAAACATACGAACTTGAACTATATAGAATTGCATAAAATAAATACTATTTGTCATGCATTTTCTAAGTTTACTCTATATATGGTTTTATACTCAAAATAATAAAAATTTCAAGATTTGCCATTTTCATATTTTATAACTATAATTAGCACGTAAACATAACTAAAAATAAATAAATAATTTTAATACTGAAAAATACATTAATGAAACATTGTAGATCTAGATTGTAATCCAACTAAAAGTTTATAATCATCTATGAACATATGAAGTAAACTGAATCTATTGTTGTATAAATGAACTTGATTCTTCTTTAACATGGTATTAGCTGTAATTTGAGTTTAACAATTTTTATTTTACATGTTTCTTGAAGTTAAGAATATCTTTGTTTATATCGATACTTTTTTTTAAATTGTTCGTCTAATCAATTTGTTGGAAGCCATATTGAAGCGAACCCGATTAATACCCAAATAAAGATCTCCCACAAGCTGAAAATAATTTTGATCACGAGAAAGAAACCGGTTCGTTAGAACACGAATATTAAATCTTAAATAGGTAGCTACCGATTTAAAACATGGGTAGAAATGTTCATGGCAGCAATCCCAAAAAACTACATGAAATACACAAACTGCAACTCTAAGAATCTTACAGAAAAAAAGAAATCAAAAACCAATTATGAGATAGAAAAATGCATATGGCGTAATGAAATCTTGAAAAATTAAAGGATACCCATGTCGGCTGTTGCTGGAAACAGCATAAAGATAAGGCCGCCGCCATGATCAGAAGCTTTGAAGAGGGAATCAGAAACCCTAATTTCTCTCAGATCATGAAACCCTAAACCCTAAACCGAAACCCTAAACCCTAAAACCTATCAGAAAAAGGATCACAAAACTCAATTATGAAAGGAATTGATCCAAATTAAATGAAATTTTGAAGGGATTAGGGTTTGTGAGGGAAAAACGACAACAGGTGAAACTGTCGCATGATCTGATCTTTCCTCAACGACGAAAACAAGAGAGAGAAAATTTAAGATCATGCTGGCAGCTTCAACTGTTAGTAATTCACCATAATTTGAAGGGAAAAGCTGATGAAATTAGGGTTTAGGATGGAGAAGCAAGAGGTTGAAGAAGAGGGGTATAAATAGAAGAAACTAAAAAAGGAGGGACTAAAAAGAAAAGTAAAAATAAAACAGTGGTCCCTTGTTGGTGCAAATTGAATATTATCACGCCAAGCCTAACTCATGCAGCTCTTTTGCAGAGAAGGGCTTGGTGGGTTCATTTTTTTGCATTAATTACCCCTTGAGAACCCTATATTGGCGTGGAGGCCCTTTTCTACTCTCTCTCTCTCTCTCTAGCTATGAGAGAGAGAGACCGACAGAGATTAGAATGTGCTTCACCATAAACGAAGAACACTTTATTCTTAGAACAATCCAAAGAGCCAAACAAAAAAGATGGGAACGTTTGTGCATGAAAATTCTTGGTTGTCACTTTTAGGGTTTTCAACATTTTTGTTTTTAATTTGAATTATACTTTAAACTTGGCATAGATAGGTCGATCGATCGCCCGTGTTAGCGATGACAAATCACGAAAAATATGACCTATGAAAGATAAAATAACACATTGTGTGATGTTTGTCACATCAATACTAATACTTAAGTCGAGTTTAGCAAAGACATAGATATTCATACAGGTCGGGATGTTCATGGCCCGTGTCCTTTTAAGAGGTCGATGTATGTAACAACAGAGTAAAAATTAGGTACATGAATGAACCAAAACCACACTTGAATGAGAGCAATCTTAATGATAGAATGAACAACAAAAACTTTTTTAAAAAAATTGAAAGTTACTACTCGTACTAACGAGATACACCTTTGTTTTTCAATATCTCAGTTATAAGAACTTCAAAACTAAAAATGTTTTGCTTGAAGCAATTCTATGTCGGGTGAAAATAGAACATGTTGAAAATACATGCATTGGTATGTGGGGATAGTCTTCACTTTTAGAAGCGAGAAGTAAGTAACGTGACTATGTTATAGGAGAATGTCGAAACCATCAAATATCCAATCTTAATCCGAATTCTGAATATGAGTTGCTATAATAAAGGCTTTGGGTTTTGTATACTCTTGATCATTTGTTTAATCCCATGCGAATATAAAATGAAAAGCATATCTTATAGATATAAATGCTTATTAAATGGAATATGTTTATTGTTTTTCTTCTAAAGTTATACATAATATGCATAATATACCTAATATGAATTTAGATTCGACGTGTAACGGTACAAGCCCACCGTTAGTAGATATTGTTTATTTGCTCTGTTATGTGTTATTGTCAGGCTCACGGTTTTAAAATGCTTTTTTAAGGAGAGATTTTCACACTTGGTAAGAAATATTTTATTCCTCTCTCCCACCAATATGAGATCTCACAATCTACCTACTTTCAGGTCCAGCGTCTTCGTTGGCAAACATCCTGGTGTCTGGCTATGATACCGTTTGTAAGAGTCGAAATCCACTGCTAGCAAATATTGTTTGTTTTGGCCTATTACGTGCATTTTAAAACATGTCAATTAGGGATAGATTTCCATAGGCTTATAAAGAATGTTTCGTTTCAATGTGGGATCTCACACAACACTTGATAGTCCTATCATTATTCTGTATTCCTGCAACATGATCACATACTTATCTTGGACTACTATCTGAGAGTGAATACTATTCCCACAAACCAACATATAGTGTCTTGTTTTATTCTCACTCATACTTCCTAAAAGAATTTTTGTAAGTTTTTTTTAACCATCATACCTTTATAATCGCTATCATTAAAAAATGACCTCAATTCGTTCGTGTACCTCTAATTTACTCGGTTATCACAAAATGATTTTTTTCTTAGAAATGTATCACAATCGTGTGGACATTAAATTTTTTAGTTTAAAAATTGAAAGTGTGTCCTTGTTTGAAAATTTGCCCTCAAAAAAGTTTTTTACCTCATGTAATTAAAAAATAAGAACTATCATGGTGAGTGACTTGTAAAGCTTATTATATATGTAATAATTATTCACGTATATTATCATACTCTTTACTACTTTAATATGAGAATATAAAGAATCTTAACTTTGCAATTAAACTCACAATTTTGCATAGTTTTGTAGCATATAAATCCACCAATATGATTTTATCATTATTCAATTTCTTAAAATTTCAAAATAAATAAATACTTATTAAATACAAAAATTGAATTTTTAATGATTTGATACAAGACTTGAAGATCCCAACATTTGCGTATTTATATCCCCTTTTTGGGTACATATTTTGATGCATAATAGGCACGCCAAATGGGAAACATGGATCTCACAAGCCCATTTTACCTTTAATACCTAAGCCTACTACTTATATTCTTTATTATAATATTAAAAATTTCTAATTATTTAATATTTAATATAACCCCTAATTTGTATACAACAAAGTAAACAATCATTTAGCCAAAATTATGCTTATTTAAGTAATTAAATTAAATAATTCGAAAGAGCTAGCAAAGGATTAAAAATGATAGCGATATAAAAAAAATATTGTGAATGTGGACTTAGGCTTTATGAAAGGATTAAAAATTTAAAATTAAAAGGGGTTAGCCCAACAACCCCTAGAGAGGCTAGAAATTGAGGGGTCATTTATCTTAAGGGTGGTCCTTATGTGGGATTCGAGGAGGCAATGGCAAAAGGCACAAAAGGCAAACCCTTTTTCTTTCTGTGTTTGTGGGGTTAAAGAAAGCTCAAAAGGGCAGAGGGTTCTTATTTAAACAATTAAGGACCTTCAAGTTCTATGCCTACCTAGGATTAGGGTTCCCCCCAAGATTCTAAATTCAGAATAATCCTTGTGTCGTGTCGGTCTAATATATTTGTGAAGGAAAGTCGAACACCTTTTTCTTTTTCAGCATCAAGCTGTAATTACGCGCCTGCCTGCTGTGTTCGAACACGTCCATCTACACCTGATAAACTAGTCAAACCTGATCAATAAACTAGTCAAACCTGATCAATAAGTCATTGGTTCGAATCTATTACTCCCATGTGTTAATCAATAACATAAAAAATAAAAACACGATGAACCAGTCAAGCCAAGATTCTAAACTCAGAATAAACTCTTTCTTTTACTTGATTACATTACACGAACAGAATGATGAAGAGAAAAGAGAAGGATTCAGTGAAGGAATATGAAGATTATGATGATATCCGCGTGGCTCTGTATAAAGCAGATAAAGCTAAAATCTTTATCAAGGACGGTCAGGTCAAAGAAAGCATGGGGAAAACAATTGATAATAAGATTATGTTGAAGACAACGGTGAGGGGTACAACTAATGAGGATCCCACGTTTCTCTTAAATGTCTCCCTCAAGTTCTCTACACACAACTGCATCAGAATCAATTCTCCTCACTGGTTTGGATGTGGGGGTAAATTTGCCTAAAAAATTGTGGGTTTTAATTACATTACGATTAGATATTCTACCTTTACTACTTACTTACTTAGCGCCAGCCACTGTATTCTAAAACAACCTGTGAGACTACGACTAATTCAGGGGACAGAAGGCCCTACTACAAGGATCCAGGAAACATAATACAAACGTTCTAGGGCTTCAAAAATTTGGGATAAGGTTACGGGGCGGCTGAGGGTATCAATTTCATGTGGCTAGTTTTTCTAAAGATTATACTTTGGCTGTGTGCTCAAGCAGAATTTTGTGTAGTTCTTCCGCTGTTGGTCGGTCGTTCGGATTTTTTTGAGTACACTTGCAAAACAAGTCGATCAAGAATGTTTTGGTTTCTTGGTCTTTCTCTGAACCATCTGATTCTTGAACAGATTGAGACATTGAGCTTTCCTTTATCAACCCCAGTGCCTCCTCCTCAAGCTCTCCTATCAATTCTGGTCGTTTGCCCATCTGTTCAGGTTGAGGGCATAATTATTGATCAGGGAAAATCCTACACCTTCAAATTTGGATCTAAATGGCAATTTTACTTTTAAAAAAATGAGATCCAATTCTTTTTAAAGAAGTCCTGGGAAATGGAAAACTAGATCAAGAGAGTAAAAGAAACCTGAAGTTGATCGAAAATCTGCAACTCTGTCAGCCCCAAGTACGGAATTTGAAAAGTCAACAGTTCAAATAACAGACATCCAAATGACCAAATATCCACTTCCTGCAACCAAAGGCAAGAATGAAATATCAAATTATCGACATCATAACTTGACAACATAATGCACAACTAAATGTGTGGTGTGAGAAAATCAGACGATGCATGAATTTCCTTCTACACTAACTCGCAAAGTGTACTGGGGAATCACAGGATGGACGCAGAATGCAAATTTAAATTACAATCCAAATGGCAAGAATATATTTTTGATAGAACACAAAAGAATGGAAGAAATTGTGAATGGGCAGTTACAAAACCTCCAAACATTTGAGAGGTTTGGGACACCCCAATAAAAACACATCTCGTTCCAGTTCCCAGCTATATATTTAGCTTGCATCACTCTCACACACCACTTCCTTCCTGGTACTGACACCTAGCATCTCCCATTCAGTCCTTGCTAATGGTTTTACAGGAAAAAGATAATATAACCTCCTGACTCCCCCAAGCCCCATATTTCATATGCCAGGCTACCTCCTTTCATATGTCAGGGAGTTTGACATTTAGCTGGATGCCAGTTGTCACATAGTAAGGTTAGATGTTTGTTCCAAAGAATTGTAACCTGTAGGCTACCTATCCCCGACCTATCCAAATATGTTAAAAGAACCAGTGGCAGACAGACAAATACCTAACAATTGTGGATTCCTAACAATTTTTTGCCCTTAAAATTCACTTTATCATCGAGGAGTGGTTAATCGACAAAGCTAAAATGCAAGTGAAGCAAACCCATTGAGAGTCTAATTATTCCCCACCGTCCCTTAAGTTCGTCTGCTGTCTATGTTAATAGCCCAAGTTTTGCTAGGGACACCCAGCTCTCGAAAGTAGCGAGGGTTTTCTCCAAGTAGGCCCACCCATAGACCATAAAAATTGGTAGCTGTTTGTGTACAATTTTCCCCCCCTAAACAGAATAAAAATCCAGAATAAAAAGCAACTCTATTGAAATCCTGACAAAAAAGGGTGGGGCTTTGGGCATTCGTTTGAACCATCTCACTGTGTTAAAAATTGGGTGTAAAAATCAGTCTTCTCTTCCAGCTCATTAGGAAGTATATTACCTTATCCCTGCATTTTCCTCTTTCTTCTTCAAAGTCAGCAAGCCTATACCTTATATACATCCACCCCTACCACACCCCTTTGCGGGAAATATCAAGTCCATCTGTAGTTCCAACAACGTGTCAATTCCTAGCATCCAGCTTGTCTTCAATCCTGTTGTTGCTACCACAGGCCTTGCTGCTGTAGAGCACCACTCCAGCAGAGACATTCACTGATTTTGGAGAAATGTTGTGGCACAGGTGTAAGGATAATTCACCCAACAACAAACTGACAGGTCCCTGGGGTCTAGATATTTTTCTACAAAGAACTACCCCCCCCCCCCCCCCCCCCCCCCAGAAAAAAAAAAAAGAAAAAATCCCATTCTATGATAGAAATAAATATTTTCCAGAGAGCATTTCCGGACACTTCATTATTTTCCTAATTCTTCTCAACTTCATGGCATATTGGCATATTTCCATTCCACTCTAAGCCAGAACAGATAGTTAGAAATGTATAGCACCATACCAAGAATGACTCAGTAGTGTAAAAAAGAAACGTTGCTGAAAGCCTAACACATCCACAAGAAAAAGTGAAATGCTAATCTACATACCAGTCCATAAACATTTGGTGTATGCATTGCTCGTAGAACTTCTGGAGCCATCCATCGAGGTGTTCCAACACAAACATCAGGAGGAGGTATTCCAGTATGGGCAATGCAACAAGTGTGCAAGGAAGATCGAAGGGGCACTGCTCTATCAAAATCACAAAGCTTAACCATGGGAACTCCATCAGAATTTTCATCAAAATCTATCAAAACATTTTCACTTTTGATGTCACGATGAATGATGTGTTTCGAATGCAGCTCTACCAAAGCACTTGCAACATCTCGAGCTACATGCAATGCCAGATCCATTGGAATGTGCTTTTTCCCAGCTTGGTACAACTTGTCCAAGTAGCTCTACAACATACAAAACAGAACATAAATTGAGAAAAACAATTACTGATACAAAAATGGTAACATAACAAGCTATACGACAGTTTACCTTTAAAGATCCCCCTTTAACGTGCTCTAAAAAAATTGCAGATCTAAGTAACCGGCGCTTCAGTTTTCCGTCCTCAGAAGGAATCCATTCGGAAGATATCTGATGCCCATACATCTGTACTATGCAGGAGTGTTTCAAAGCACCCAGTATTCTAACTTCACCTAAGCAACTGTATTCAAAGTTCCTTATCTCATCAAATGAAGATTCACAAACTTCAAGCATCCGTAACTGCAATGTCCAACACATAATAAATGTACCTCATCAAAGGTTTCTAAATGAAAAAAGCAACGATATAGCACACAGCACAGCACAATACTAATTAAAATAATACCTCAAATCAGTACAGCATAACATTAAGATAAACAAAACTTTTTAATCTGTCTAAAATGTTACCTTTGCAGCGGCCTCAACTGACCCAAGTTTGCACTTTATCACAGAACTAGAAGGTGCCTTCTCAATCTCATCACAGTTGGACAGAGACGGGAAGGAAAACCCTGGACTGGATGACATTCCGAAAGAAATAGGAAGTTCTGCACGACTGAGAGGAATATACCTATCACAACAGACAAGAAGTTATAAGATAAATATAAATATATCAGATCAAAACTGTAAGCAATGAATTCTGAAACATGGAATTGAATCAAAGTGTAATAAAGTTAAGAACAAACACTATACAGAATAATAAAGAACGAATCTACATTATCATAACAATAAAATAAATAAACAAGTGCACAGGAACATTAGACGTTCAGATTCAATCCTTAAACATGCATATGTAGTTGGAGAAATGTCAAGGCCATTGGAACTGACAAGAGAAACCTACCTGCAAAAATACTCAGGATCTGCTTCTTCTCGTATATCATTTGGTCGACATGCATCAACAACCATTCGAACCAAAGCATTGCCTCTTTTCACTAAGATCACATTCCAGGCATGAGGCAAGAAATCCAAGTAACCTCTCACAAGCTCACAAGGTACTGGAGGCTCCATTCGGTCACACAAATACTGAGGTAATCAAAGCTTTGTTAAATCCAAGTAAATATAAAACCAGTCATTACAGAAAGACCCAACAAGAACAAGCAAGGAAAGGTTATTACAGTAGGATAATCACCTTAAGAAGAAGCGCTCTATGCCTGCACACACCAAATTTCAGAGCTCCAAGGGGAACTATGACGGAATTTCGACTAGCTTTAATAGCACGAAGAGATTTCTCACAGATATCAGTAAAAAGAATATCCTCATAATTATCCACTGTTAATTTAGTGGACGCAGTAAGATTATTCCGATCTCCAGTTGAGCAGGTGCAGACAAAAGGCTTCTGATACTTGGAACCAGAAACAGCTTTCCGTGTTTTCTCAACCATTGCACTTCTATCACTGCCTCCAAAATGATCAGACACAAATAGAGCAAGTACTTGTATGATATGCATGTCATCAAGAACTTGATGTCTTTCTTGGGTTCGGTTAATCTGCTTTAGACGAAGTACCAATGACTTCGCAGATATCACTGTAGAGTCTAATAATTCATCATGTTCCCTGGGCACATACAAATAATCATTATCATTTTCCACTCTCCAGTATGAAAGTCATTGGATACTCAATCTACTCAATAAATAATCAGTCACCAATATAATGTCTTAACTAATCTACCTGTTGACAAGAATGACTTCACGAGAATCAAGATGAAAATTTTGCTCATAATTCCTTAATGACATAAAGGGACGATCACGCCCTGCATCATAAAATCCATCCGGAACATAATCTTCAACGCTGCAAAATGATATATTATTGTACTTGCAAGATAAACTTGAGCTATCTTCAGCTGCCTTTCTTGACTTGCAAGGTTTAGGATTATCAAGTTCCCTCTCAGAATATCTTTTCAACTTAGCATTATCCTTTGATATTTGGGATGATGACCCTTCTAGGTCATGTGCTTCATTTCCTGGTAGCGGCAAAGTCTCACTGGGCTCACGACATTCATTGTCGTCCCTTGTCATTTTTCCTGCAGCACCAATACAGATACCTGAGGACTCCTCCACAGGTAGTTCCTTTTTGACATCAAAATTGTCCTTCTCATGGTTCTTGATAAGATCTTCCCCTTCATCTTTTCCATGACTGGTCTCTTTACTATCATATAACTCCTCAATAACTGATGAATCTTCAACTGTAGTTTCAGAAGTAGGAGCAGTATCAAGCCTCCCAAGTTCATGATTTTCATGGATCTTCACTTCAGTATGATGATCTACTCCTTTCCACTTCCTGCTATTATTCAAACGCTCCTGGCGAGCTTTTTGCTGTAAATAATGTCGTCTCCGCCATCGCTTACCTGATTTTCGAGATGCAAATGATCTACTGTTTGTTGAAGATCCCATTAATAGGTTTGATGAGAGATTACGAATACCTGCAAAAACAGAGTTCTTGACAGTGAAAATCAAAGAACCAAAATGAAAAATCCATGTTCAATCATTGAGCATAAAATGACCGCAGAACACACCTTTATGTGGAAAATTATCACTATTGTCTGGAATGGTGGCTTCATAAACATCCATTTCAACTGTAGAACTAATACATTCTTCATCAGCTATTTTGTCTCCACAATTTCCTTCAAAGTTGCAGCATATCCAGGAGGGTATCTGACACCTTCTTAGAAACTTATTGTACTATACCACAAGGAAAAACCATAGCGAAAACCAAATTAAAAAAATATATGTTATGTCATATTCAGAGTACAAACGTGTAAAATAAATTTAAATGAACAGGATCTAAACCATTAGATTGGACAGAAAGGTTACAATTACCAACTTGCCAAAGAAACTATGTAAATATACATAAAATATAATAAAAAAGACAAAATACCTGTAAATTTAAGTTCTTAAGGCTATGCATAGATACAAGTTCAAGAGATCCCAATGACGTTAACCTATTACTTGAGAGATCCAAATTCTCCAACTTTTGCAGGGAGGACAAAGCTGGAGGTAGTTCCACCAACTTGTTATTGGCAACTCTCAAGGATATCAAAGCATTCAAATAGCCTATTTCTGCTGGAAGGCTCTTCATCTTATTAAATGAGAGATCTAGATACTCCAAACTATCCAGGCAGCCAATTTCAGGAGGAAGGAATCTGAAGGAAAAGGGAACGCGACAAAGATACCTTGTTTAAGAGTAGATAAATAAATAATAAGAAATGTACAAACTAGGATGAAAAATGGTTATGAAAATCGTACTAAAGCTCAATAGTTCACATCACAAAACATCATTGTATCATCAGTCTACATACGTAGTTTATCCATCCAGGTATGGATCTATACAGCAAGACATCACAATTAATGAGCTGATATTCAACATCGATGCCACAGTTACATGTCCGGCTAGCAGAAATGAATCACTAGTTAAATAATAGAAAAAGATATGGATTATATTAAAACTTCTAAGACACTATTAACTCGTGGAAAATTGACACTTCTAAAAGTGATAGACATGTACGTACACTTGCATGCAAACAACAACAATTACATAATCTATCACTCAAAATGATACCCTACAGCAACAATTGAAGAAAGATCCTAATTTTAGATTCCTATATCACCTAATGTGATAGCCTACGTAAAACTTCAAAATAAATTGACGAGAGTGAATGAGGCTGAAGTCACTGTTTTCCAAATCATTTGGATTGTTCAAAAGAAAGTGACACTCTAATGTTATTTTGTCTCTTTCTAAAACATTCCAATAGACCATAACACATAATATGGAAAAGCAGAATACAATCAAACAATCCAACTCGCTTCATCATTTTTTTTAATAAGATTAGTTCGTTCTACCTTCGTAGAATGAAATTCTCATCTAACTAACAAACACAGAAGGCAATTAAAGCAATGATAGAATGTTCAACTTCTTTTATACTTCTAAACAGGTATAAATGAGGCTCACTCACCTAATAGAAAAGTGACAAACAGTGAGCTTAGTCAAGCACTTAAGGCCAGCGATCTCACTAAGAATTGGAAACGACGAAGGTTTAGGAGGAATCTTCGATAGTTCGAGCTCCTTCAGATCCTTCAGTTCGTGTAATGATAAACCACCAAAACCCGGTGATGATAACTTCACCTGCAAGCATTCTAACCCCGAAAAGTTCTTCAACTCCGGCGGAAACAAATTAATCTCGTTCCCGAAGAACTTCAGCATTCTCAATTCTCTAAAGTTGCCAACTGATTTCGGAATCAAATTGAACGCATTCCGAAATATGTACAGACCCTTCACTGAGCTGTGGGAACCCTCCAAGAAGTGAGAATCCAAGTTTTTCCCCGATACATCAATAACCGAATCATCGGTTTCGTTTCCACTATCACCCTCAAACGAAACCAAGTTAGAAGATTTCAAATTTCTTTCCTCCCCAAGGCCGCTTTCCGACGAGTCGGCGACCGTTTCTTCGGAGTTAAGAAGCTGCATTGAGGGCAACAGTGCCTTCCGGGATTAATCCACAGGTCAGAATGGCGAAGAATCGAAGTGTTGAAGGTTTTAGCCTTCAGAACAGGAATCAAATAATCCAGAAACAAAAAATATATATATAAAGCGTAAAGCATGGAATGAAATATAAGAACGAGCAAAATTTGAAGTTAAAGAAAGGGATAATCCATGGAAAGGGGCAGAAGGAGCGGGAAGAAAAGGCCCGGAAGAGGACCGCTCCTGGTGAATAAGTTAAGAAGAGAAACCCTAGAAATCCAGTGAGACAGTGGGAAAAGAAAACGTTATAACGGGACGGGGATAAATAATTGGTCAGTATACGCTTTGAGCACGCCACCTTTCCTTGAAGACGCTCCCCTTTTATTTTCCGTTTTTACCTCCTTATTTCTTTTTTTCTTTTTTTTTTTTTCCATTTAAAATGTTCCCATAATTCTCAATTTAGTTCTTTTAAATCTTACAAATATTTCAATCAAGAAAATGGCTTCTTAATTATAAATAAATAATTATAATTATCATAATGTCATTTTATATTATTAATTAATTAAATTAACTAACTATACTACCAATAAAAATGTTATTTTTAATCTTTAATTTACTTAATCATTTTTTATATAAATTAAATTAAGGAAATGTTATAAATATTTTGAAGAAAAAATAGAACACGAATTTAAAATAAAATCAATATTTATTTTATTTAATCAAATTTGAAACTAAAAATCACATATGAAATAAATTTGAAAATTACTAATTACGTCTCTAGTCAAGTAATGTTTAATGCTCATGAAAGTATCACTAATAAAAACAAACACTAAATCCGTTTCAAATGGCGAAAAGTAAACAAAAAAAAAAATATAGCGTGAATCGTATTTAATAATCAATATAATTTAATTGATATCATTTTGAGTTTACAATATCACGTGTTAAGATGGTTAAGATTGCAAATTTTGGAATATGGATCCGATGGATTAAATCAATAATTTAAATTAATCAATCAATGACGGTTCATGAGTTTAATTGATAATTTTATAACTATATACACGTTTTAATGGATAGAATTTTTAATTTACAGTTTTACCGTCATTCTCGATTCTACGAGAATTTTTATGAAAGCCTTTCATTAAAAAAAAAGGTTAGGAATTTCTCTAAAACAAATGTGAAGTATTATTTTTTTAATTTGTTTTTCACTTTCTCTCCCTATTAAATTATCTAATATAAAAAATATATTTGGACACGTATTGATAAAAGATCAAAAGGTATATTATTATCCAGGTTAGTTAGTCTGGTAGTGAAAAGTCAAATTTATCCTCGAGACGGTAGGGATTGGCGAAATTAGTTACGCCAGTCTACTGGAGAGGGGAGTGCTCACATCAATTTGGGCGCGTTATCCCAAAATAAGTGAAAAGTCCTAAATACCCTTTGAAAGTAGTCATGCTTTTGCCAATGTAGGCCATATCAAAACGCATAATTTCCCCGCCGTTTACAAGTTCCCGCTCCCTTATAAATTCAGTTGTCATTTAATTTTTTTTCATTCTTAAGTTCCAGCCGGCTTCCTCTGTTTCGTTCACTAGCAGGAAATAGTTCTCCTCCGATTTAGGCACCTTCAAAGCCAACAATGATGCTCGCAACGCTCAAGTGAGTTAGAAATTTGTTCTCGTTATCTTTCGTTTTCAAATTGTAACAATTACTTCTTAATCTATCCGTCGCATTCTCTCTCATTTTGTCGCTGTGATGTTGCTCAGAGCGGAAGAACAGAGCCAGCAACTTCAGATCGTAGAGCGCGAAGATATTGAGGATGAAGACGACTTGTTCGAAGCGATCGACAAACGTAAGTTTCAGAGCTTATAACTTATAATCAAGTTATGGTTTCGCTATTCAAAGAATTTCCTCGCTGACTCTTGTTTTGTGAAGTTCAAACAAAACTTGATTTCGTGACATTCTATCTTAGTGATTTGCTTGTTGACCTCGAGGTTGATTTGAAAAACTCCAATGCTAATCGATTTTCTTTTCTCCGAAGAGATATGAGATCGCTGATACGGCATCACGGAATCTCATTCGATTGATTCATCAGCAATTTAATTTAGTGATCCTTTCATTTCGCGATAGCCTTGCATCCAGTTTAGCTAGGTTTATTTTTTGTAGTGGCCTATTTTCTCAAGGCATGCAATTCTACCAGAGTTTTGCTAAAGTCGAGGGGAAGATGCAACTAGTTTTAGCCATCAACTAACTATCATGCTGTACTGTTGTTCCACTACATCTGATAGAGTTCCTATGGAATTTTCTGTGCAGTGACTTCTCATGGAATTAATGCTGGAGACGTGAAGAAGCTTCAGGACGCAGGGATATACACTTGCAATGGTTTGATGATGCACACGAAGAAGGTAGAACAATTCTTACATCCGATTCTATATATTCTGAATTTGATGTAATTATAGTGACCAGGGGATTTGTATCTTAGCACTTGACAGGGATAAAAGGTTTATCCGAAGCGAAGGTTGATAAGATCTGCGAAGCTGCCGAAAAGCTAGTGGTCAGCGACTCAATCACCACTTCTGTTATCCACGATGCGTGCAATGGTTTACACAATGATATCAAAATGCGATGAAGTCCAGCTTTTCTTCAATTAACAGTTATTATTTGTCTGTTGTTTTTCAGAATTTTGGTTATATCACTGGAAGCGACGTTCTGCTCAGGGTAAGCTGCTTCTGTTTTTTATTGGTAACAAATGGAGTGTAACCAAATAGATCCATACTTCACCAAAATGTACAGTTCGCATAGTCTCCCTTTCCTTTCCCGCATGCTATAAGTTTCGCGTTCGGAAACAACTGTGTACGATTACCTTTAGTTTTTCTTGTAGCTCCTATAAGTTCAAGATATCTTCTAGTAAAATACTGTCCGTCATGAAATGCAGACTGAGACCTTGATTTTTGTTTGTAGAGAAAGTCTGTAGTTCGCATTACGACTGGAAGCCAGGCTCTCGATGAACTCTTAGGAGGCAAGTCCTGATTTACCACGTTCCTTTTTTCACTATCTCACCAATCATAAGCATTAAATATTGCTTTAATTCTTTCCAAAAGGTGGAATTGAAACTCTAGCGATCACGGAAGCTTTTGGAGAATTCAGGTGAGAATGCATATGTTAAAAGGCGCTTCAATTTTGTTTATTGAAAATCGAAGTCCCGTATTTAAATTTCCGTTCTCCTCTGACCTCGTTAAACTAATGCTAGGTCCGGGAAAACGCAACTCGCGCATACTCTATGTGTCTCTACGCAGGTAATCTACGCCTCATCTGAACATTCATTGGGGTGCAATAGTCTTGTTCCTTTTTTCGGTTCTCAGGTCGATGGAATTTTATTAGTTACTTACAGAAATCGTTTTGACACCGTCCAAATATAACTTATGCCTTTCACTCTCCTGGCACCTGTTATAAAGCTTACTCATACTAGTCTCCAGAGAAAGTCAAGTGCCCACAAAATAGTTATGGAATTACAATTGAGATTGTATTTCAGAAAACCTGGAAGCATATACTTGTTCGGCTTCGCATCTGATCTTTAAAATTGAGTTCGATTTATGTAATGCTATATTTGGTAATATATGTATTCAAAGAAAAACTCAGGTTTACTTATCTTTCTTATAAATCTCGTAAGTACTTAGCGCCTCTTTAGCTGCATCAAATCTGATAACATCTTAACGATTGTGCTTGGCGTTGGCCTTCGCAGCTTCCCACCAACATGCGGGGAGGGAATGGAAAGGTTGCATACATCGACACTGAGGGCACTTTGTATCCTCTTTTGAAGCTTCTTTTATCATGTCGTTATCGTGGCATGTCTAGAGAATTGAAATGATTATCTTCAGAGATGTTCCCCTTTTCAATATGTCCTCTCCTTAACCACACGCACCTGCAGCCGACCTGATCGAATTGTGCCTATAGCTGAAAGATTTGGCATGGACCCGGGAGCTGTGCTAGATAATGTAAGCACCATTCTTTTGCATATAGCTCCTTTCAACCAGATCACAAATCTTTTATTAATTTGCTGCTAATGAAATAGATCATATATGCTCGTGCCTACACCTACGAACATCAGCATAACCTCTTGCTCGGCCTTGCGGCAAAAATGTCCGAAGAACCGTTTAAACTTCTGGTGAGTCACCTGGTAACTTGTAATTCAAATGTCAAAAACTATGTTGCCTGACATACATTCTATCTCTTAATTTCAGATTGTTGACTCTATCATTGCACTTTTTCGAGTGGATTTCACTGGAAGAGGAGAACTTGCAGAGCGCCAGGTCGAATCCTATAGACTTCAACAGACGTCTTAGAATTTAATTTCCCTATCTAAGTCTCACCTGTCACCTTGTTTCATCAATTATGACACAAGCTGGTTGTCAAGTGCAGCAAAAACTGGCGCAGATGCTGTCCCGATTAACTAAAATTGCAGAAGAGTATAATGTAGCAGTTTACATGACCAACCAAGGTAGCGATTGAACTTTATGGAAGTCGTTTCTAGTGCTTAATCATCTCATTCAGGCAATCCATGACAGACATGTTAGCTCAATTTATGGTCAGAATATTTTGACCTTGGTACTTCTTGTATTAGCTGGATTGACTGAGACAAAATCGTTTGCTGTTGAGTACACAAAACTGGTGTTTATCATTCAAAATGTTGGTCACTGAACGCGCTATCTGTCTTGTTGACAACAGTTGTTGCAGACCCAGGTGGAGGAGTGTTCGTATCAGACCCCAAAAAACCAGCAGGAGGCCACGTTCTTGCCCATGCTGCCACGGTAAGACTGATGTTCAGGAAAGGCAAAGGAGAACAACGCATCTGTAAGGTGTTCGATGCTCCTAATCTGCCAGAGTCTGAAGCTATATCCTTAACTCACATCACGTCACACTTCATCACCTTCATTTATCATTTTCTGGTTGGTATAAACATCGAACCCATGAATCTCAACGATTTCCGAAATCATCGAACCAATGATGTAAGCAAGCAGTAAGTCCTACAATTCTACTGCACTCATATCACTACATAAAAATTGTACTTGTTAAACATTGTAGATAAAGCAGAAGAGAAAAGGCTACACCTTTCACACAATTTTTCCTTGACAGAACCACGTTTTTCAGATAACACCAGGGGGCATTGCAGATGCAAAGGATTGACGCCTCATGTGGTGCTGGAAAATCAAAGGAAACACAGGTTGAAATGTTTTAAACTTTTCATCTAGTTACTGGATACATATTTTTATCTTCTAGTGACAGTATGTAAGACCCTATGTACATTGTATCTTCTAGCATCCATAACGTTTTTTGCTACCCCATATGCAATCCATTTGAAAAAATAATGAAAAAGCGCCTTCTCTAGTAAGCATTAAATTGCAACTCTACTCAGATAAAGCCAAATATGCAATTTTGGCAAGGAGAAACTTTTTGGCATAAATCCAAAACCAGCGAAAATCTGTTTGGATCAATGCCCTTCAGCCATTAGGAACACATATAGAGCCAATTGTTAGAGAAGGGCAACCCCAAAAACATTTAGAAACAGACTATTATTCCACGTATCTAGAATGTAACTCAAATAAGCCACAGAAAGTTTCATATGATATTAAGTTGTAACTGCATAAACATGCCCATAACGGGAAGGGAAGTATAAACCCTAAGTACCCATTTTCAAGGCACAGTTAAAAGAGTAATGAAATATGGAAATATGGAAAGAAGCTGGAGGAAGGCCAAGGCAAAGTAAACAAAGCCTTTGCCGAATAGTGCACTCAATAGTTTGATGACCAGTTTGCAGCACTCCCAACTCTTGGCATGCCAGAACTTTCCTTTCGAGCCTCTTCATCCACCTTGAAATTGGCTCCACAGACATGACCTGAACTGTCCACCCTTGGCACTGGCTTCAGCTCATTCAGTGGATGCTCAAAACTCCTCAACCCACCGGATGTTGTGAAGAAGCAACCTAACATATAGTTCAGAAAATCAATGAATAATAAACAAAAGAACCATATGAGAATATGATATGATACCAGAAGTGATGCCCACAATTCCCATAAAAATTACCTTTGGGGAAAGAAGCAAATGACTTTCCACAACCCTTCTTCATAATTTCTACATCATCCGAGAGAACAAGCTGTCCCTCAGAATCAGTTCCCCAGTGTAGAGGAACACTCCCATCAGCATCCTACGAATTAAAAAGACACATAATAGGTTAAAAACACAAGAAATCTGCAGCAATCAATGGTTAAACTAAGGGATCGGGGCAACAACTTACAGAAGCAAAAAATGCAGCTTTTGAGGAACTGTCAAATAGAACAAACACAAATTTCCCTTGAATATCTCTGACCACCTGATCAGCTGGATATGGACCCCGATCCCTTAACGTTCGATACGCTTCGATAACGATGATAACCTCATTTGCAGCTTTGTTCAATCCATATTGTTGCTTCAACTGAGCAACATTCTCAATGTGCCCTTGGAACAAGCAGAAAATGTCGTCCACAACCGCGAATAATCTATGGTTATAAACACAAATTTCATCAATTTCCCAACAGCAGCCAAATCTAACAAATGCTCTTACAAGAATGAAGAATCGAGAAGCCAAACAAACCCCAACTCCCTTCCCAACGATTCGACACAAATCCCATAAGAATTATTGATGATTGATGAAGTGTAAAAGAATCTTGCCAGACCAAGAATCCCATAAGTTTAAAATTATATAAACTAAACATTGATCTGGAAAGATTTGACCCTCCAAAATTTTGATCGAGTCAAAATGGAAAATCTGAAGCAAAACAAAAAATGCCCAATAGTTTCCTCAAAGAACACAAATTAACGACATAATATCATATAAGTAAACCCCTGATTGCAGATAAAACCAAGAATGAGGGGGGAAATCAAATAAACATGGAAAACTCGATTCTTGTAAGTTCAAACAGAATCTCAGCAACCCAAAACGAGAAACAGTGCAGATGAAATCACAGGAATACAGAATCTTAATGAGATCAGCAATCAGATCCAGAAAAAACATAAAAAATGAAGAAACAATCAGAAAAACAGAGACGAACGCTATAGTTTTCCCCAAAAGAAATGAAGAAAAAGAAGAAAGGTAATGAAAATACCTCGGGAGGAGAGGGTTTTTCTTCTCGACGGAATAGGCCAAGAGACCGGCGGAGCCGAGGTTGACAATGACAGAGTCAGGGTACACAGAGCTAAAATGCTTGGCGAGAATTCCATCTTTGAGAGCCCAAACGGAGTCGGAGTGAGGGCTCTGCAGAGCGTCGGGACTTTTGGCCACCGATTTGTCGAAGACGGCGAGCATTTTCGAAGATCGTCGATCAGAAAATTAGATGAACTAAAACACGATTGGTTTCGTTTGTGAATGCAGGGGCTTGCAAATACGGGCGATGAAGGATCGCATGGTCTTGAAGGACGGAGATAAAAACAAAAATAAATAATAATAATAAGGTTAGTAAATTTCCACTATTGTCCCTCCTTATTTCTCTAATTTTCATTATTTACAAACTCGCACCCACACTTGTTTTTTTTTTTTTTTTTTTTTTTTATGAGAATAATTTTGTAGGGAAAAGCTGAATAAAAGTGATTATAGAATAATCACTTTTAGCTTTAGCATCGCTTTATATCCATTTTAATATATTTATTTCTATATACAAATTTGGAAAGTTCAGAAACTTTTATAACTTAATAAACAATATTTTCATTTTCAGATTTTTTTCTTTTTGAACTTTTAAAATAAAATTCTATTAATTTTCATTATTATTTTGCCATCACGTATTCAACGGAAGATGATTTAGCTTTAATTATATGTGTGGCGTTCTGATGTGGATGAACGTTAGAGGCATGTGATTTGAATGAATTAAATATTAGATAACGAAAAATTTAATTATTAGTTAATTGCCCCAATTATCCATAGTGTAGGGGTTCTCTTGTAATTTTGTGAAAGGGGTAAGGGTTTTGAGAGGGAATCTGAAGCATATCCATTCTTAACGCGGAACACCACGTAGTAATACAGTCAGAAATTCAGATTAATCAAATTAAAAAAATTATTAATTATTAATTTATATTCAAATAAAGATGGATATAAACAAACATGTTTCAAATTAAATATGTATATATATATATATATATCGCAAATTTAAAAGTATTTAATAAAATAAATATTTATTTTTGAACGTCATTTTGGTTATATATATATCGCAAATTTAAAAGTATTTAATAAAATAAATATTTATTTTTGAACGTCATTTTGGTGGGATGTTGGAGAAATTTGGGGATGAAGGGAAGGACTTTTTTTTACTACTAATAAAAAAAAGAAGTTTTAATTAATTAATTAATTAATTAATTATGAAAGTAATTTTCAGTCAGCTAAATTGGAAATGTGAGTCAGCAACACGTGGATGGAACATTGTATCTGACTTTGTATCTACTAATTTGAATATTTGAAATTCCTTTTTGTGTGGACCGATGGTTGGATTGTTTGTGGAAAAACAATTAAATGTTTATGAATAATTCCATACCAAAATTNGATTTAAGAACACATTTTCGGATAATATAATTATTTACTAAAATAAATCTTTAAGAAATGATTACTTGCATATAATATAATAATTCTGATTTGTTTTTATCGTCTAATATACTTACCTTTTACCTATTGATTATCAATCTGTCAAGTACAGATCATTTAAAATTCGAGTATTGATATATTATTAATATGTATATTGATTATCAATCTGTCAAGTACAGATCATTTAAAATTCGAGTATTGATATATTATTAATATGTAAATTGATATCAAACCCTAATTTGGTCATAAACCGTCATACCCACTTAAGACAGATTAAAGGAAAGATTTCATGGATATTAGGATATTAACACAAGATTAAAGGATTAATGATCCCCGTAGACTAAAATCAAGATTAAACACAACCAATAATGTTTCCTCAAAATTCAAAGCTGAATTCTGCATCTGGAAAGAAACTCCAAGCTAACCAAATAAGCCAGCCAAGCCTAACACAATGGACCGAGATTCTACAGTAAGCAAAGACAAAAAAGGTACCAAATAAGCCAGCCAAGCCTAACACAATGGACCGAGATTCTACAGTAAGCAAAGACAAAAAAGGTAGTGATACCGATGGCTTTGACTCGAAACTTTTGAAACAGTAATTAGGGTCTAATCCTCGTTACTCGAGAGTTATGCCCCAACCATCAAATATGCAGTAAATTCATGTCATTTAGCTTGAGTGCTGTTATTGCTCTANATATATATATATCGCAAATTTAAAAGTATTTAATAAAATAAATATTTATTTTTGAACGTCATTTTGGTGGGATGTTGGAGAAATTTGGGGATGAAGGGAAGGACTTTTTTTTACTACTAATAAAAAAAGAAGTTTTAATTAATTAATTATGAAAGTAATTTTCAGTCAGCTAAATTGGAAATGTGAGTCAGCAACACGTGGATGGAACATTGTATCTGACTTTGTATCTACTAATTGAATATTTGAAATTCCTTTTTGTATGGACCGATGGTTGGATTGTTTGTGGAAAAACAATTAAATGTTTATGAATAATTCCATACCAAAATTGAATATGATTTAAGAACACATTTTCGGATAATATAATTATTTACTAAAATAAATCTTTAAGAAATGATTACTTGCATATAATATAATAATTCTGATTTGTTTTTATCGTCTAATATACTTACCTTTTACCTATTGATTATCAATCTGTCAAGTACAGATCATTTAAAATTCGAGTATTGATATATTATTAATATGTAAATTGATATCAAACCCTAATTTGGTCATAAACCGTCATACCCACTTAAGACAGATTAAAGGAAAGATTTCATGGATATTAGGATATTAACACAAGATTAAAGGATTAATGATCCCCGTAGACTAAAATCAAGATTAAACACAACCAATAATGTTTCCTCAAAATTCAAAGCTGAATTCTGCATCTGGAAAGAAACTCCAAGCTAACCAAATAAGCCAGCCAAGCCTAACACAATGGACCGAGATTCTACAGTAAGCAAAGACAAAAAAGGTAGTGATACCGATGGCTTTGACTCGAAACTTTTGAAACAGTAATTAGGGTCTAATCCTCGTTACTCGAGAAACAAGAGAAGGGCAATGAGGATGTCATCTGGAGTCGCAAACATCCTTTCCCAGATGCATAGGGAAAATGGTTTTTCCTTAACTTAAAAGAATATAGATAACTCATGAACACATAACAACTTATTAAAATTTAAAACTGTAGAATGGTCAAAAGTGATTATATAATATACTCAATGTTAACTCTCATTCCTAAGGTTACTGAAACCTAACACAGAAGCAACAGCGTTATCACTAGGATTGCTCACACCCGGTTATATGCAACTGACTTACTGAACAGCCGACGAATGTAAACGACCTGTAGCCCACTTGCAACAGCAAGCAACAAATACTCTCCCACTGTATAGAAAATTACGCGCTTTCTTGTGCTTTCGTTCGCTGCATCAAACAATATTCAAAAAGGTTATCAAAATATAGCAAAAAGGTTACCAAAATCTTTTGTCTGCCATAGAATCACCCATAAATCAATTCAATAACTTATGTAGATAGGCTAGAATAAATCTAAGATTCTTGTTGCTCCCTTAACTGTAGAGCCAATTTCATCACGAGTCTTGACGTGTGGACTATTATATTAGTAAACAATGAAGATGGGAAAACGACATTTCACGAATTCAGACTAAAAAATTCAAGCTTGCGTTGTTCAGCTATACTAACAATCTCATACATTTACATTCAGAAAGCTAACATTCTGACATTCGGTTAACCGCAAATGATTCACACCAAATTTTGTTTGGGGGGGGGCGCTAGAGCATACAAAAACAAGCCTAAATGTGGTAAAATGAAGGCAGATTGCTATTATGTGAGAGCTTGTGAGTTGTCTATGCCTCTACATTAATATTAGACTAGTAATAAAAAAGAAAAGTGATTTTAATATAATGCCCGCAAACAAGATTCAGCTGGCGTTTTCAACATTTGCTAGCAAGAATTCCCAGAAATGGCATAAACAAACAAATTCATAAAACCGAAACCACGCATAAAAATAAACCACATACTGTGACGGTGGCGAGCATCACGTGCTTTCAAATATTTCTGCTCAGCAGTGACTGACTCCAATGCCTCTCTAAGCTCAGCAATCTTAACATTTATAGGGTCTAGGTGTTCTGCAAGAAGTGACCAAAACAAGGTGAGAAGAGAAATGTGTTAAATTCTCACAGGCAACCAAGACTTTAGCAATGCAGAAGTTAATCAATTACCATCTTTAGCAAGGTCATGTTCGTTCGGAATGTGACCCACATGGATGTAGAAAGAAACAGTCTCGGGAGTCGAGTAGGGATTATGAAAACAGAATTTATACATTCCACTACGAGGAGCCTTAAACTCAAACTTGTCGCCAGAGGTCTCCTTCAAAGAGTGAACCACATTACCTGCGGGAGATGTAACCTGCACGAAAATAACCCATATAAGGATATCTTCAAACAGCATTTTATCATCGATATAAAACGATCAGACAAGAAATTCCAGGTACCCCAATGTTCAGCCAACCATAAACAATGAAAGAACATAAGTAGCTTCAGATAGATTAAAAGAAGAAGAACAACAAAAACAATGCAACTCATCAACTTTTCTAAACATTGTTTGAACCACCGCTTTAGAAAGAAGAACAACAAAAACAATGCAACTCATCAACTTTTCTAAACATTGTTTGAACCACCGCTTTAGAAACCCTTTTGTGAAGATGCGCTCAATAACTAAGTAACCTAGGAATTGAGTTGAGAATCATCACTCGTCGTAGTTATTACAAAAACAAAAAATTTTTAAAAAAGGGGAGCAAGAGATCGCCAATTTTATAAACCATGAACAATTGAACCATACAATTTCAAAAACGAAGAAAATTACAGGGTATCAGTCCGCTCAGGCTCGAAAAGGGATTTATAATTGTGAATCTATTGATCAGAAACTGTTCAATAACGAATCATCTCGCAGCTCACAAGATAAAGAAACCAATTATCAATCTAAAATATCATCTCTCAAAATCATAATTTCAAACGAACGAACCCTAGACGTCGAATTAACAAAAGGGCAAAAATTTCCACCGTTCTTCAAAAAGTCAAAATCAACACACAAGCTCTCACATTCTTTCCCACGCCAATTTCACAACAAAGATCATAAAATTTCCCAGAAATATCAGAAATTAAAAACTAAACCCTCCCCCACTATCCCAAGCTCCCCCGATCTAAGATCCAATCTTAATCGAGCACAACCAACAAATCGGCAGTAATGAAATCCATCTACATGCAAACATAAACACAATAAAAGATTGAAGATAGAAAAGATAGGAATTTACAGAGAAATCAATGCCGGGATGATCGGCGCCCCAGAAAATATCATGATCGACCACCACAAAATTTCCAGAAACAGTGTCGCCTTCGTACAAAACGTACTCATAAACGCATTCAAGCTCGTTCACTGTGACCGATATTGAATCGATTCCGGCGAATAGGCTCACAAGAAGAAGACCCGCCAACAGATATCCGCATCCCGTCTCTCTCAGCCTCCTTTCCATTTTCACGCCTTCTCGGTTTTCTTTTTCCTTTCAGATCCCTTAGTCCGAAGTTTATAAATGGTTAAGTAGCACTAATCACCGATCAATTTACAAAAGTACCCTTTTCTTGTTTTTTTGAAAACTAGTCTTTCCATTATAGAACATATTGGAAAATAAGCCGGCGGCTTAAAAAGTTATTTAATTTTCAAATCTCTAATCATCAAATCCATTTTCCCCTTTTTTTTATTGTTATTTTGGGCTTTTATTTTGGGCCTATTTGGGCTTCTTAACTGGTTGCCAAGCTGTTCTTATGGGCCCATTTATATCTAATCTTTTTTTCTTTTTCAATCTCTTTTAGATAAATTTAAAGCCGTTTGCCCAAACAACCAACAAAAATCAATAGTTTATGATATGATTGGCAAAAAATTAAAACTCACACCCTTATCCATTTATAACCAAATTGAATATAGTTTAAGTAACCTAAAATATATTTAACCGATCAACTGGTCAATATTTAAATATTCATGCAGCCACAATCGTTGAACTAAAAAAAACTTGTCAACCGTCCCTTACGCCAAATGATTTGTTTTTATCAACAAATCTTGATATTCATTCAAAAAAAAAAAAAGAAAAAAAAACGTACGAAGTTAGTGTGTTCTTATTATTGATGCAAGAATCGACTCATAAATTCATATTAGCTTCATGTTGAGGTGTCTAACCGTACGAAACATAACCCTCTATGACTTTATGTTTAGTTCCATACAAAACAAAAAGTTTTATAAAAATGAAGTTGAACCACGATTACACCTCTTCCATGACGCTTAGAAAGTTTATGTGGACGGTTGGATGCCCCAAATTATACCTATAAACCCATAATTTTAATGTTGGTATTAAATATTCTTTAATATTGGTATTCTAGTGTTGAATTTTACTTCATATAGTGTTCATTCCTTCCACTATTATATATATATATATATATGTATATATTCTTTCTTTCTTTCTTTTTTTCTGATAAAATTAACACTAAACAGGAAAAAAAGAAACCCTAATTACTCCTTCTCCACTGATCTAGAAGCTTCCTCCAACAACCATTAACCCACCGTACAAAAGTCTCCTTCGTTTCTCCTGGTGAATTAGGAAGCCACGCCATTACACTTTTTCATGTGTGGACAATCCAACCCACGTGACTCTCTTATTTGGCAATGAATGGAAACTGCTGACGTGGAACCTAAATATCCACCACTCCCTGCCCCATCCTCCGTTATATAAACCCCGCGGAGCTTCTGATCTTCACCATCATAGTAGCGCTCCACCGCTCAACACGATAATTTTCATTGCTCCTTGATCGATCACTGCCCTTAATTTCCGCCCTTCCTCTGCTCCGCTGACGTTGAACTCCCAGGAACTGAGCGAAATGGCCACTTCTGCATTGTTACAAGCCATTCCGGTGAGCTCGGCATCTCGAACTACCTTTAGGACACCAACGAACCGGTTGTGTTCAAGGAGGACGGCCTCCTTCCGTGTGCGATGCACGGCGGAGGTAATCATTATTTCCTTCCTTCCTGTCTTCACTTTTATTCTTTGTATATACATCCTAGGGCTTAATGTATGTCTAAATCTGTTTATTCGACTGGACTCTCAGGAGGAGCAGAGAGAGCAAGCGATTCCTACTCCAGCTCCGCCGACGTCAAATCCGTCCCCCCCGCCACCGTCTCCGAAGCCGAAGGTAAACAATCCTGTTACACTCACCAGCCGTTCTCAATCGACGGATCGAAACGTAACAGATGTAGATGAACATTGTCTTTAAATATCATCGTTAATTTCGAATCTAATAATGCGATCCGCAGGTGAGCACGAAATTCTCGGATGTCCTAGCATTCAGCGGGCCAGCGCCAGAGAGAATCAACGGGCGGCTAGCAATGATCGGCTTTGTGGCCGCTGTAGCGGTTGAGGCATGGAAAGGTCAGGATGTTTTGGAGCAAATAGGCAACGGAGGAATTCCATGGTTTGTGGGAACAAGCGTGGTTTTGACACTGGCATCGCTGATACCTCTATTTAAAGGGGTGAGCGTGGAGTCTAAGTCGAAGGGGCTTATGACATCCGACGCTGAGCTGTGGAATGGGAGGTTTGCGATGTTGGGGCTCGTAGCTTTGGCCTTCACTGAATTTGTTAAGGGTGGAAGCCTCGTGTAGGTTGTAGTTCTGAGATGTAGTTTCCATGTCTCTTAAGAGAATTACGAATGTGTTACTTATATTACTAGTAATACTTCTTCGTTTGCCTATTATGTCATATTTGTGTTTGTCCCAATTGCCACCATTATGTGTAACAATAGCTATTAGTGCACTAATTAACATTTAATTTAAACATATTAGGACTCAGTTTATAATAGGAATAATTATGAACCCATCAACTCCATTTGAATCTTTGTAATAATGACATACACATTATAAGACGAATAAATGTTTGATAAAACTTAAAATGTCTAACATTATTATTAGTACATGTAAAGAAATTTCTAATATAATAATATACCACTATCAATAATAAATGACCATCAACTACATACAATAAATATGGTATACAAGGAAGCTAACAATAAATGATATATATACAAAAAAAACGTATACGTGGAGTTCCATAAATATGTCTATATAACCTCATGATTCAAAATCCTTATTACTGATCTTATTAATATTGGAGTTCCATAAATATGTCTATATAACCTCATGATTCAAAATCCTTATTACTGATCTTATTAATATTTCAGAGGTTAATATTACTATTTCAAAGAAAATGCAAACAAATAAATAAGTACTTTACATGTGAACACTATTTAAAATTCATATTACTATTTCAAAGAAAATGCAAACAAATAAATAAGTACTTTACATGTGAACACTATTTAAAATTCATATTATTAGTGACACTTTGGTGATATTTATCTGTTTTATTTTAAATTTAAAAAAAAAAATAAAAAAAAAGCTTTTATCTTGATACTATATTGCTCGTAGTCTCTTATTCAGTACACAATTTATCTCCTCAAAAAGATTTATCTACAGTGGACAGGCTTCTTTCTTCAAAACATATAAACAGAAAAGAATGGATGAATGTATTTTCATCTATATACATATTCACCATAAACCATCCACATCTCTAATAGGGCCGGGGCGGGGGTAGAGGGTATTGTGATACCTTTGCATCTGCTGCTAAGGATCGATGTAGATCGCCAACTTGTGAGGCTCACCTTTTTGTTGCTTATCATCATCTTGCGTTGTAGCTTCATCATCTTCTTTCTGTGATTGTGTAAACATTCAGTTAAATAATGATCTCAATTAAGATGTATTCTCTGCAAATCAAACTTTGAAAAGATTTCAGTTTTGTTGATCACTTAAAAGAACTTTTAGATGAATATTTTAATTTCATGTTCTTAGAAATGCAAAAGCTTTGACAGTTCAAATTTAGAAAAAATTTAGCCAAACTTCAAACTACAGAAAGTTGGCTAAGATTTCAGAGTAACTAAACAAAATTATTTATTAGTTAAAAAAAATACTAATCTCAACAGTTGAAGGAACTTACTTCTGAAGGTAGATTAGCTGGAAACAAATTTATGACTCCAGCATTGAAGTTGAAACCACTGAGCAAATCAGATGATGAATATAAGAAGCCATGGATTAGCTACAGGTACCAAATTGATGTAAAGAAAAAGTAAGGAAACAAAAAAAAAATCTGAGGAATAAGAGACCGAGTACATGTTCAAGATCATAATGGATAAAACCACTACGAGGATTCAAATCTAAAATATATATATATAGCAATTACTAAAATGAACTGATATGCAGAATAGTCATTTAAAAATATGGTTATATGAGAATCTCATGGATTATGATGGGGACAACAGACTTTAGTTTGATTTTTCCAATGATAATACATAAGAATTTTGCATAAAAAGGAGCATGAAGGAAAAGATACCAGGTTGATAGTACAAGCTGCCACACATATGGAATGAAGAACTCTTCGGGATGACTCTCTTGCTCATACGTGAAACGTAATTGAGTATACATCTACAATAATATAAATTCGTATTAGAAAACAAAAGCAATAAGGAAACTGATCTTCAAAAATCATTTGCCCAAGTTGGCTTTTCAGCTAAACATCGAGTTTTTTTCTCACCTTCAAGCCTTCTCCACGCCAAGATCTGCAGTTATTAATGATAACTTGCAGCACTTTCTCAACTGACCAATCACCGTCCCTTCTTTGAGCATCTATGCGGCTATTGAAGAAATCTAGTACCTACACAGCATTAACAAGTAAATAAGTACGTGCAAATGACTGGCAAAGCCTAATAAGCCAAATTGCAAAGTTAACAGGGATGGGGGAGATAAAATTAAGAGAATTATACAATATTCTGAAACATACAGTGTAAATGTTCTCAAGGAGTTCATTAAACCGTGGGTGATTCTTGAATGGCTGAAATACTTCTTGCCTGTGCATTATTGCATATAAAAACTGCCAAAGTGTACAGATTCAATAACAGAAGAGGGAAGTCAATAAGAATAAAGCTAAATATACAACCAATTATTGGATCTTTCATCAGCTTCTATGATGGTACCTCTGGATTCCGTGGTAGAGCATAAGACAGAATAGCATTCAGAATTTCGAGGACAAGCCTCAGGAAGTCGGTATAAATATGCATCTCAGTTGACTACAACAAAAACAATCAAACTCAGCAACACATTAAATATATTGTGCGACCATCCATATAATCCAAATACAAATTTGACTTTGGACCCTAAAAAATTATAGTGAATTACCGCATCATCTGTTGGGAAATTGACTTCGGTGGAGTTGGTTTTAACATTATCAACCTTAATGTCTCTGAGTTCTGCCGATCTGTTATACCTACACCAAAATTAACAGCAAGAAAACAGCTCATAAGACAAACCATGAATTATGATACAAGAGTCGTCCATGAGTAAAGGTATCCATAAGTTTCATGCTACTCGATTGCATCCATTTAAATAAGTACATTAAAGTGGAAGTGGCAACTCATCTCTGATGCCTCATCAGTAGCATCGTGTACAGTGAAATGGAAAAAGAATTACAAGGGAATCAGCCAACAGAAAGAATTATTGTCTTACTTCCTTGAAAGCATATCAAAAAGGCTGACCAGCCTCTGAGACGCATATGAACTCAAACGGTGGACATGAGGAGCCATATTTGCTAATGTTGCAAGACAAGTAGTATGGAGATATACATCCTGTCAAAAAATGACCAAATACATTAGTGTGTGAATTAAGTAGGTTAAGAAGCAGAAGAAATGGAACATATTTCAGGATTGATCTGATGTTGAAATATTTTGCATCAAGTTATGAATCTTACTACGAGCTTCAATATAAACCAATGATGAAGAGTAGAGAGAGAAAGATGAAATAAACTCAAAACCTCAAAATTGGCACGCAATTGATAACACTATTCATCACTCCACAAGCATTTACATATTTATTTGCTTAATCCCAAGCAGTTTAGACTTCCACAAGTCAGGAAATTATATAAAAAGGGCATAGGAGCATGATCATCATCTATATATTAAACCACATAAAAAATTTATTGTGATTACTCAAATCGTACTTTAATTAGATGGGCTTGTCAAATCATACCCGCAACTTAGAGAGGTTGAATTGTACGGTCCTGATCAAGATTATTACCATCAGAGAACCAAGAGATGTTTGATGAAGAAGACGATCCTTATACCAAGGAACTGCAGGAAGTATCTGAGGACATAGTAATAGAACTTAATAGAACCTCATAAGAGCAAGAAAACATGTAAGCAGATATCGGCCTTACCAGTTTGTGAATGCTCGCATTGAAAGAAGAATCCTGGCTAAGAATTAGAAGTATGATCAGTAACATGTAGATTTGATTAGATGACCTCGTTGAAGCATTATAGAGTGCTTCCAAAATGGGCATCAACTGTTCATAGATTATCAAACAGAAGGAGCAATAAGATATAGTTGTTACAACTGTATAAAGTGGATGTATGACCAACGTACAAACATGACACCGCAACAGTATATAAAAAAAGAAGTGAACCATCCAAATTGACTCCCCATAAACCATCTAAGAAATCTTAGTTGCAACATCGCACTAATAAACCGTTGCTTTGATCAATATTGAACTCCAGCAACTTACCAATGTATCCAAATCAGTTCGCACCAGAACATATTCCAAGAAGTCAGGATTCCCTTGCAATAATGAGTAGAGAAGAAGAACGGAGCCCTCATCAGCCAAGCACCTGCAGATACATATCCTGTTAAGGGTAACTCAAAGAAAAAGGTTGTCTCGTGCCATCAGCCTTTGCACCTAAAAATAGTACACAGATGCAAATAATACTAAATATGCACATATTAACTTTTAACCTCGTACTACAGCCTAGTAAAATAATATATGAACATAATTAAATTCATATATGTTGCAACTAGATTCCTGAATGCATAGAACTTTACACGTGAAATTTGAACATATTATTATCAATAATTATTAAACAAGAAAGCGAATACATACATTCCAAGAGTATCAAACAGTAAAGCAAATGGTAACCGCACAAGTGGACCATTATGTGCATTTCCGTCCGTATCAACACGATCGACTGTCAAGCACAAAATAAACCAGCATCAACCATACATAAATTGCCTAAACAACAACAAACAAATAGTGATGGAGCAAGGAAAAAAACCAGCATCAACCATACATAAATTGCCTAAACAACAACAAACAAATAGTGATGGAGCAAGGAAAACTAATATCTTACATTCGACATCAGATGCATTTTCCAAGGCTTTGCAATAGGGATTGTCATCAAAGGTTGAATTCTCTTTCAAAAGAGAATCTGAACTAATGCTATCGTCACTTGCTACAGATCCATTGCTCACAACACATTTACGATAATGAATGAGAACAAGAAGAACGTGAAGACTGCAATCAGCCAATGGACTTCTTGAGCCTTGGGCAGTTGAACTGACCAGGTAGTTGAATGGCATTAACACAAAATTTGCTGTAGAAAGGTTAAAGGCACACATGTTAGCAGAGGCTTTTTATCAGTAACATAAGCTTCAAATGGTATCCCAGATTCAACAATCATGCAAACAACCAAAAATACAATAGATCGCACGCCAAACCAGATACACCGGCTTGGTTACTTTTGGTGAATGAATGAAGGGAAAAAAGCCTTCTACTGATTAATTAGGCAAAAAAATGACATGGGCATATGAAAGCTAGTAATTTAAGAAATGACAATAAAAGCATTAAACATAGCAATGTGGTGATAGAATTGATTAAAACTAAATCTTGGTCGACAAAATCAGAGAACTAAAACCAGTAAAAGGCAAGAAACCACACAAAGTTTGGCACATAAAACTCTAAAATCAGATTCAAAGACAAATCAACAAAATCCATTAAAAATAATATTAAAAGAGATCCTTATTGGGTTTAGTCAAAAAAGTGAAAGAAAAAGTGTCATACCTGCTGCAGAACCAACTCTCTGCAAGACGCCAGACTGATTTCCACCAGAAACTACGGGATAAGAACTATTTAAAGGTACGTTGGGCCGACTTATATAATTCAGTAGTAGTTTGCGCATGACCACAATTACTAAGGCCCTGTCCTGAAAATCCCACTAGAAACTTAGCAGCAGTAAACTTATAAATTTTGATGTTTGACCAAGTTAAAAATCCAGTTACCTGAGACATGGCTGCATCAATAAATGGATTAAAATCCTTTGGTCTAGGTGATGGACCAGAAAGAAGTTGAGTTGACATGGAAATTAGCATAAAGTTAAGCAGCTCCACGTGGAGGAGGTATTTCTCATCGCTATTAAGAAAAAGTACATACTCAGAATAGTAGACATTTCTCTCCATCGAGGGAGGGGAGTAATTCAACACTTTACCTTGTATTAACTGAGCCAATAAAGCCAAGAACAGAATGAATTACAAAATCCTCAAGTTTTTGATCTGCAAAATATAAAATGAGGCAGGATGAAACCTATGGTGCTTCAGAGAGAACTAGAACGTTCGGCAAACACGGCTAAGCATGCCAGTTCGGTAACAGACCATGAAATGGAAGTGAATGATAGAAATAATCTCAAACAAACAAAAGCAACTGAAACGATGAGATTACACAGACCATTTCTAAGCACATAAGAAATTGCTTCTATTTGAAGATGTGGAGAGCAAGTTCATAAAATTATCAACTCCCATTTTACAGTGTATAAATGAAAAATATGGTTCTAAAAAGGTTTTACCTCCTAAGAAATCTTTTGATGCTGATTCACCATCGTTCAAGGACAGATATAATTCTTCAATTCTGTCACTTTTCGCATTTTCAATCAAGTGCTTCAAGAAAACGGATGAGATATGAACCGCGTTAATTGCTTTCTCATAATTCAAGGATGATGCTCCGGAGTTCGTCATGCACTCTTGTAAACACAATGCCATGTGAATTAAAATCTTTGCAAGATGCCTCGTCTTGTAGTTGTTTGTTGCTGCACAAACAACACAAAGCCAAAAAAATACAAGGGGATTTACAAGGTTTGCAAAATCATGAAATTGGATTTAATTTGAGTTTCGTATTAATGTCTAATGCCGCAGCCCAGCACTACAAAAAAAGCCAATTGCTATAAACTCAGTATTTGCTTAACTATAACAAAAGAATGTTAAGAGCACAAGAATCTGTCAGTTTGAACCATAGCACATAAAGCTCCAACATGGCACCAACGCACTAATCAAAGGTTAATGGAATCTCATGCGGCACATATCGTGTCCACTATCATAAAAAAAACTAACTAATCCAGTAGCTAGATCACATTCGATTGGATATCCCGTCCTCCCTTGGAGCCAAACCAACTGCATGACATAGTTTAAGCTTACAACATCCAACTCTAAACAATTAGAGCAATTAAAAGCCATAACCGACCTAGTAGTTCACAAGCTTGTTGAACGCGGTGAGTCGGCCATTGCAGGCTAAGAGGAAGTTCAAGCAATTTCTGCCAGAAATCAGAAGAAATGGGGAAAGACTCCTCTCCGACAAAAGTTCCGATTAAGTACTCCGCCGTATCCTGCGGCCGCGAGCTAGTCCGGCGCGGCGTAGAAGGCACAGCCCCCATCTAAAACACCAAGCAACAGAATAGAAAACCCTAGATACTCAGATTCTTGACTCACTCCTTCAGTTCGGTGTCAATGCCGATCAGAATCTAAAAACAAGCAAATTCAAACCGTAGTGAATTCACACCGACGGCATTACAGGTAAAGAAAATCTGAGACGCTCGATCAAACTTTCAACCAAGAAAACTAAGAATCCTTCCCCGTTCGTAACAAACAAGGAGAATTGGTGAGAAACCGGGAGAGCTTTCAATCGAAGGCTTATAGAACTAAACAACAAATAAAAATAAAATGGTTTTATCGTATAACGAAGTCGATGCGTCATAAAAATTTACCCCAATTTCCAAATATTCTTATTCGTTTTATCCATTTATTTTCTTTTATGTCAATATTTATTTTTCAAATTACGCGTTTTCTAAATTATTTATTTATAATTAACACTCATTGAATCCACCGTTTAAAAGTGGTTAAAAAGCCTATAAATACGAAAAACTTTAAATTTAATAATTTTTTTAAATACCCATAAAAGAGGCCAAAGAAAAAAATGATACCTTAATTTTAGTTGGATTAAAAAAATTATTATTTTTTTAAAATTATTTTTTTTCTTGTTCATATTTGTCAAATAAAAACTATAATTTTCATGCAACAAAGGGAAAAAAAAAAGAGTAAATAATAAAATAACCATAAAGCCAATTGTCATATTTATTGAAAGTTTAAGGAATTAAATTTATTATAATTTAATTAATTTGATTTAGCGCTTGACGTGGGATGAACTCCATTGGACATTGACTTGGCGCACAAAGAGAAGATAGTTTCCTTGGCTATAAAGACATGTGGCTTTAACACGTCATTTTAAATGCTTAATTAATTAAAGTATAGTCAAAGTCGTCAGAGTTTTAGTCAGGTGTGTGCGAGTCTATTGTATTGATTGGCGCCTTCTGGGAGTGATGGGAAATCAGCGGCTGAGATCTGGACAAAAATGGAGAAATAAGATGCTGACGGTTACAAGTTGGGCTGCCAATAGAATGATGGGCCCATTAGTGGGTATGTTGGAGGCCCAGAAAATCGCCGGTGGAATTGGAATTTTTTTTTATTTTTTTCTTTTAATGTATAAGCCAATTATTCAATGACCGACAATTTTAATTATTTTGTTGGTTAAAAGGAAAGATGGGCTTTTAATAATATTATAATTAACAAATATCAAAACTATTAACCCATTTTTAAAAATTTAGAAGAATTTTTGTTTATTGAAATTTGATTAAGAATTCAAAAGGCATGAAAATAAATTTATTTTTTAAAAAGTAATTATTTTAGTAATCTTGATGGTCGAAGTCACTGCCTTTATGCATGGGTCCATTACAAATGTTGTGTATAAGTTGCGGTAGCAGTAGCGTGTAGATATCTAGAGAAAGATAGAGATCTACTACGTGATCAACTGGACTCTACCTCACATGTGCTCTACAGGCTGCATTCCATCTTTCTTCCCGACGAGCCAACGAAACCGATATTTCAGTCTCCCAAACCTCAATTATTTGCAAAAATCAAGTATGATCCATCTATTTAAGATTAGAATTCAAAAACCCAAAATGAGCAACCAATTCATCTCCATCTTCAACCTCATCATCTTGTTCTTCAAACCCATGAACTCCAAACCCTTCTTCATTAGCCTCATTCATCAAATTCTCCCAAAACCCATCATCCATTGCTTCATCTCCTTTTTCACCCATTTCTTCTTTAGCAAAATGCTGGTTATTTTGGTTCATCTCAACGGCTAGTAGCTCGACATCCACATGGATGTCGTTCGCGAATGGCGCCTCGTCTTCTTCGTCATATTCGTCGGAGGTTGGGGAAAGGCCTTGGTCGATGTGTCGTCTTCGTTTTCTATTGATGCCTTCTTCAAGCTCTTTATGCTTGTCCTTTTGGTGGATGAGTTGTTGGATGAAATCAGGGAATTGAATTGCTCTTGCTAAGAAGTTCATCATTAGTTGCTGCCTTGTCTCTGTCTTTTTGAGGCGGCGCTCCATTGTTTGGAGCTGCCCTTTTGTGGTTTGCTGCTGTTGCCTTAGCTTTACCAGCTCCCCCATTAAAACCTGCTTGTCTCGCTGCAGCCGATCGATTTCTCCGTCCAGACCGAACCGCCTGACTTCGACACAAGGGTCCGGAGCTTGGAGAGTGGCATTTGGTTGCACCGTTTTCCTCCTCCGAATCAGCTTCAGAAGATGCTTCTGCCCTCTCAAGAAACCTTCATGAGCAAACTCCCACTTGTCTGGATCAATCTTCCTAAATCCCTGCCAAAATTAAGAAAATAAATATGGTCGACTAAAAATCAACATAATTTATAAGTAATTAATACATTTTACACCCGAGACCTTTATGAAAGCTTATGGTCAAAGTGAACAATATCATGTGGAGAGTCGTGTTCGTCTAACATAGTATCATATCAAAGTCATGCCCTAAATTTAGATTGACAAAATCCTCGAATGTTTAACAAAGAACTCCAAAAAGAAAAAATGAGTCAAGTCACCTCGGCGTATTTTGTTCGAGGGGAGGTGTTGATAGGTTTATAGAATAGTCACTCCATTGATAGGAAGCTTTTTGAGAAAGCCCAAATCAAAGTCATGAGATCTTATATTCAAAGTAAACAATATATCATACTATTGTGTAGAGTCGTGTTCGTCTAACAATCATATTATCGTGAAGATTTGTAAAGAAAAACAATTTGGCCAATAACCTTAAAAGAATCGAAATCAAGGCGGAGATTTGTAAAGAACACCCATTTGGCCAATAACCTTAAAAGAATCGAAATCAAGGGGGAAGAAAACTTACATAGGTGTTAAGTTGTCGAACAAAGCTGGAAAAATTGCTGTGTTTGAAGTATTTGGGGAGAAGGGTCAAGGAAAAGGATTGAGGATCCCAAACGATGAAGCTGTTGTTGTCTCTACTCCAAGAGACAATATGATTGGTGGTCGAATCTTCGACGAATTCGTATGTTTTGGTCAGAAATGGCGGAGGACCAGCCTCGTGAAGACCCTCCATCGGCTGAGGAGCCACCGTGGGCGACGGCGCTCCGTTAGAAAATGCAGAATTCGACGCCGGAAACTCCTCCTTCACTCGGCGGAGACGATTCATGATCTGGGTCGTCGTTAATTTTTTGAAATTCACTCTTAATTTAGTGGAAATTGAAATCTAAACTGTGAAGGATATTATGAAGAGAGAGTAGTAGTAGTAGTAGGTGTTGAGTGGAGGAAAGAATCAATACCAATTATAGAAAAAAATGAAATGAAAAAAGTGTAAAACTTTTCCTTTTTTCGGTCCATTTTCCATTTTAGCCCTTTCCCTTTTGAGCATGGCATCAATAAGATTTCAATTAAGATGAGAGATACTTCTTCTCATTTGGGTGTGTTATTTTTTTAAATGTCATCATTATTTTTGTTTTTGTTTTGTTCGCGTTGTAACAGTCCAAAACGATCTCCCTATTGCAATGAAAATTTAAGAAAAATTGGGTCTAGAAAATTCTAGAATTATAACGTCAATCAAAATCCTCTCTACGTGAAACATAAAATCAAGCTCAAACTCGAATATATTTTAAGTTAGATCTTAGTTGAATAGATATTGTATGCTCTAAAATTGAAAGCGGATGTGGAATGAGGGATGGATGGTAGTTTGGTGGGGTGGCACCCAAACCAATGTGTTTTAAGTTAGGATTTTGGATGGACACGTCAGCTACAAGATAGCAATAAAGATCCAATAGAGTGATTACAGGTGGATTAAAAAAAGAAATGATATTGATGCAAGTTTTTGTTATGGTCCAAAAAAATTCACGAGAGCATAATTATTTTAAAGACTTGATTAAATAAAAAAAAAAAAAAAAGGACTATTTTGATTCAGAGCTTTCGGTATTATAATAAAAAAGTGAAATTGAACAGGTGGAAGGGACACGTGGAGGGGGGTTATGGGGTTATGGGGGAGTGTGGTTTCTTATAATAATGAAAGTAATGAGCTGATGGGGCATCATTCTCAGTCAATGACGTGGAACTAAATTCACCATATTTTTATAAATATTATTTTATTTATTAAGAAAACAGATGGAGGATTTGTGTAGAACCTCCTCACAAAGAACAGAGCCCACACTACCTTTATTTTTGTCTCTTTTTTTCCCTTTTCCTTCCAAACCAAATCCATGTTTCACAACCGCATCCGCTTCTTTTTCTTTTTCTTTTTCTTCACTATTATTCAAGTATTGAAAATAATAATAATAATAATTTTAAAATATATGTATTTAGAATATTTGAAAGTTGACTCATCTCTTATCTATAAAATAAAACTTTGTAAGAAAAGAGTTGAGGAACATGACAACCACCATTACCAAACACTGGACAAAATAATGGACAAAATAATGCACAAACACTGCTGATTGTTTAATTTTTATTCCATCTTATACCACACGCTAGGATTATATATATTTCAGAAACACCACATAAAAGACAGAGTACAAACTATTTTACTTTTCGCATGAGCCTAGGCATCGGGCATACCGAAGAAAGGACATGCATACCGGATCATACAAATAGTAACGGGTTCGACAGCTAAGACCCAATCCAACTTCAGAAGCGCGAGCAGAGTTCAAGCTGCAGCGTTAATGGTTTGGTTACCACCTTCTTTCTCCACAAAAATTTTTAGATACTCCTTCCTGCAAAGCAGCAAACGAGTTTGAGTGCTATTCATAGTTGAGCTAAATCCATGGCAAGGGGCACAGGGAAAATCCATGACTGCACCAACTACAAGCATTAGCAATACCTCGCGGGAAGATGATCGTTGGGACGGTTGTGAGGAGTCCAGACAGGATCACCAACAAAGAGTCGCATAGCCTATATACATGAATTTGCCTCATCAGAAACACTGTTCCTTTTCTAAGCACTATAGTATAAATTTGCCTCAATATATAAATACATCAGTCCCAAACATACCCTAATACTACCCAAAGGAGGGCTTCAAGGAATCATTATTGGTTTTTGTTGGTTGGAAGACTAGTTTCTTCACCCTACTGTTCCTAAATATATATATATATATATATATAACAAGTCGAGCCAAAGCCAACAAAACAGATATGAACTAAATCCACGGTATACTGAATGGAGTACACCACATGAGAGACAAGTTGTAACAACTTAAACCCACCACTAGCAAATATGGTATGTTTTGACCTGTTATGTATCGTCGTCAACCTCAAGATTTTAAAACACATCTACTAGAGAGAGGTTTTCACTCTTATAAGAAATGTTTTGTTTCCCTCTCCAACCGATGTGGATCTCACACAAGTCTTTAGAAAAAAAAAATTATGCAGTGAAAATCATGGCCAAAGAAGTGGAGAAGAGTAAAGTGAACCTACATGCTGTGAGGAAGGCAAATAAATAGTTAGAAGGGGTTAGAACTTAGAAGCATCAAGAGTCTTATGATGCTTGTTCTATTATGTGATGCTAACCTTGATGTAGTTGTCAGAATCCAGAGTGAAGCGATGATAAATTCCAGCAGGTAAGACAATCATTGCTCCCTTCTTTACCCAAATACGAATCCATTTGTCATTCAGATCCCTAACATCAAAATAACCTTCATCCACCCACATCAAAGAAAATGAAAATTAGAAGCCACAAATAATGCATAATTGAGGTCTAGTAAAAGAAAATATAACTAATCCTACCACTCCCTGCCACACAGTAACGGATCTCCTCATCGGTGTGCAAATGTTCCTCGTAAAAGTTCTTAATCTTCTCTTCATAATTAGGAAGCTTTTCTGGACAGACCTCGCAAAAGTCCTGGCAATAAAAGAATGAGATAATAGCAGAGAGAGAGACCAAACTTGTTGAAGAAAAAACAAAATAATTTGAGCAATTGAACATGTGCTTGCTCATATAGAAGAATGGAATGAACACACAAGTTAAAGAAACAAACCATGTAGGAGTAATTACGATCACGACGTATCTTCTTCAATTCCTCATCTGTTTCATATTTGTCTGCATCCAGTCTCCAGCTCAGAACTCCAAGTTCTGAAATTTTAGCATAATTCACAAAATATAAGTCTATCTAAAATCACTTAGCTTTTGTACAGCTGTAAGCTATTCTATTCTCAGCAGGCTTACCATCAAGTTGTTGGAGGGACAAATATTGCTTCGGATCAAGGTGATGAGGAAGCCTCTGGTCTTCATTACTATCATCCATATACCATGCCTGAATCACTTCCTCTCTCGGATCCTGTAAATGCAAGTTTCGAGAATTGTAATGATAAGGATATTGATAAACACAAAAATTGGGCTACACACAGCAAACTCAGAGCAGCAGGGCCCTGAACAAAACTATCAGACATCACCGATGCATGCATATCTAAGGACATCATTTCTTCTACGAGAGAAAAAGAGAAACTAAGAACCCATTATCTCTATCAGCACCAGTATTATTAGTATGTCATTTAAACCTACCTAAATTTTCCTCGACAGCTCAATGATGCTTAGGCCTATATCCACAAACTATAAAACCGTGACATCAAAAAGATTGTAACAGCCCAAGCCCAAGCTCATCCCTAGCAAATATTGTTTTCTTTAGGCTTTCCCTTCAAGGCATCCTCTCAAAATTTCTCAAAGTTTTAAAACTCGTCTGTTAAAGAGAGGTTTCCACACCCTTATAAGGAATTCTTCATTCCTCTCTCCCACCAATGTGGAATCTCACAAAAATGAAGGCATTTTTTCATTTCGATGGTGAGCATTATTTCACATCATTAACATATAACACCAGGGTGTCCTTTCAATAGTGCCAGCAAACTTACAAACCAAGTACAAATGGCGCCGAAACAACAGAGAATTCGTGAACAATATTGATGCTTTTGCATCAATATTTGCAACAACTATTTTGAAAAGCCACATTCAAGTGCCAAAGTCATTATGCAACACCGTAATTTTCTAAGGAGAACAACTAAAAAAAGTAAGGAAACAGGCGATATCATATTTTCCTAATAAAAACTTCCAAACAACTCGTTAGATTCTAAAGCCCCCTCCAGATAATTGGAAAAAAGCAGAACATGCATGACAATTGGATAATTATGCGATATACATGAATTAAGATATCAATCCAAACCAACCCGGCGACGGGCGACCGGTGACCGGGATTACTTTCCTTTTAACGGATAAACTTGGCGTTGAAATTCCAAATCCAAACCAGAATTTTAGCATTTTCCCCCGGAAATGTGTAAGAAAAAGTTCGCTTAATGAAGGAGGAAGCCAAAACACAATCGGTTTCAATTTCCCATGAAAAGGTGCATACGAACATTTCAGTCTAGGGCAGCACCATCTAGATATAAGAATCAACAGCGCAAAGTAAACCAAAGAAGTTCAATTTTCGAGCTAGTCTACAGAAAAATGAAACTTCAAGAAGAAATAGTAAAAAAAATTCCATAAATTTCAAGCATGCAAAGCCGATTACCAATTATCGCAACGAATTGGGAAATAACGAATTGAAACCGTCGATGAAAAATACGAACAGAGAATTTTCTGCCAATCACACATACAGAAAGAAACGATGCGATGGGCAACAGAGATAAAATTACCTTGTCGGGAACAGCCATCGTCAACTGCAACCAGCGGCCTCTGCTTCAGAATAATAACCCAATCAAATTGGAACGCTTCAAGGCAACGCAGAGAGCGAAAACGAAGAAGCTATATACTGCCTCTTCGAACGTACAAAGACGACAATACCCTTAAATCGTGGCGTTTTATTAATTGGGGATTTTACATAATTTGATTATAATTTTGTATTGCATTTCTCAAGCTCGAGACAAATGCTTTGTTTTTGTGTGCCAATTTCAAAATCAATTCCAAACTTTTCTCAATTTTTCTCAATTCATTATTAATTTTTATACATTTGGTTGATCTAATTGAAAAACCAGATAGAAACAAACACGTAAATTTATTGTAATATTAATAATAATAAATGTACCGCTCATTTACTAGTCTAAGATAACAACGACAAACCAAGTTCAAATCATAATTAATTTAAAACCCTTCTAATATAAAAAAAAAACAAAGCAAAAATAGTAATTTAACTAATAAAATAGAGTTGGAGAAAATGAGAATATAAGGAAAGGGTATAGTTGGAAATATAGAATCTGAATAGCAGCTTCCCGGGATAAGTTCCATTTGGGGGAAGGTTGGACCGGACCGAGATGGTGTCCGGCTGCGGGTCGCGATTGGCTTTCCAGTTGCGGTTCAGGTTCAAAAGTCCACGAAAATGGTCCGATGGGCCGTAATTTCTATGGCACGAATATATTTGGGGATGGGAAATTCAACAAAATTCTTGAAATTAAAGCCTTAATTCAAATAATATATTTGAAAATATTCTTTCAATTCCTTGAAAAATGCAGACCTTTTGGTAAACAACTTGAACTTCTCGTCCTTTTTATTCCCTTTTTTTTCCCTTCACAAACGTACAATGATTGAAAATTATAAAGAAAATAAATTATTTTTATTTTTTGGATTTAACAAAAGATTTAATATTTTCCCCAAAAATGGAGATAAATACCATTTAACAAAATTTTGGTAGCATACGTTACTTATCAAAACAATATTTGAATACAAAATTTTTGTATATTTAATTTTTTTAATTTTAGCTAATAAAATAAATCCACAAAAACAATTAATAATTAAACTAAAAAGGTGGCACTTAAGTAGCCACGCATTCCAAGCTCATTAAAAGAGGAAGCTGCAGAAGGTGGGCATTAGACCGCAAAAAAACGGGCCGGGCTTTATTAATCGAACTGCAAAAGTCGACCCGGTCCATGACCAGTCGTAAAGCCGTACACTTTTTTCATATTTTCATATTTATTATTGGAATAAAAATCGTGTAGTACAATAAAAGAGGAAAAAGAAAATCAAAATTTACCCTAATAGTAAGTTGCAATAAATCTCTCCTTAAATTTACCATTTTTTATAATTAACACATTCCATAAATAATAACCCATTTTGAAGTTTAAATGTGGAGTAAAAGTTCAATAAATATTAAAAATAAAATTTTAAATTTATAATTAAATTATAATAAAAAATTGATAATATAATATGGTCATCACTAAAAACAAGTAGCGTCCAAGTGTACGTAGGAATCCGTCGTTAGGTCTATATAAAACGTGGGCCCCACTGCACATTTAACAAAGGTCATCTAATCTGACCATCCAGGATTGAAGATCCAACGGTGGAGATTTAGAGAGAGATGACTCAGATGTTCGTTCCGTACAAGACAGCTCCCCCTCCCCTTTTTTTCTCCCGCACGTACGTAATCCACACGGGTGCTCCTTCCTTCTTTCACCCCTAATTTACCCCTACCCTATCTCTCTTTTCATTTTTCCTATTTTACCACTACCCCCCTCCTCCTTAAATTTTATATAAAATTGTATTGATTAAAATCTTTAAAATAAAGATTAATAGAAATTTGTAATAAATTCTCGAGAGATCACCGGCATAGACTTAGTCATAGGTCTTCTATCTCCACACGGCATTTTTCTGTCTGGCTTTCGCCCATTGTCAAAATTCCTCACTGCAGACTCCCGTAGAAGTTTGGGCCTTGACTAAGTTCTAGTATGGCTAATCATTGTCTTGGTAAGTTATTGTCTCACCGACTAGTTAATCAAACGCGAGTTTCTCTCGGGCAGAGTAAGCGAGTGAAGAGACGTAGGAAATTTAATTATTTATTATATTTTAAAATCTTATGGAAAAAGGGGAGAGAAGGGGTAAAAAGGTAATTTAGGAGAAAAGGGTTGATGAGAGAGAGGGGCAGTGACGCTGGGAAGGCCCCCAGCAGCAGCAGGTTAAGCCAGACAAGAAGACAAACCCCATTACAATCTTTTTGGGCTCTATGTATTTGACTTGAAATAATACTCTCTAAATAGAAATAAATAAATAAAAAAAGAAAAGAAAAAAAAAACGATAAGAGAGAAGCAGAGGAATTCAGAAAGGCAGCATGCAGCGGCAGAGGCAGAGGCAGAAGCAGAGGAGCAGGTTGGTTTACTCCCCGTCCCCCGCCCCCCGCCCCCCTTCTTCTCTATTCCTACACAACAAAACCTGCTGCAGCGCTTCCGATTTCTGAATGGGAGGGTCACACCGCCATTCCAATCATTGCAACTTCTCCTTACTTCTAACCCTCCTCCTCGCCTTCGCGAGGGTCACACCGCCATTCCAATCATTGCAACTTCTCCTTACTTCTAACCCTCCTCCTCGCCTTCGCCGCCGTCTTCTTCCACTCCGCCGCTGCGGAAACCCAGCGGTGGTGGCTTGGGACACCTCTTGGACCGGGTTCGTCGCCGCCGACTTGCCGATCCAGGTGTGGGAGATGCTGGCCGTGTCAACCGGTTCGGACCGGGTTCGTCGCCGCCGACTTGCCGATCCAGGTGTGGGAGATGCTGGCCGTGTCAACCGGTTCATGTTCCAATTCAACCGGGTATGAGTGTGCCATTGGAGTACTACCCCGAAGCTTGGAGATGCAAATGTGGGAATAAGCTCTTCATGCCTTAGGCCAAATTCAGCAACGCCAAGAAATAGTAATTTTCTTTTTATATTTAGACTAAAATAAATTTTTAAAAAAATGCTGTTTTTATGTGTATATATTGATCTTCTGGTTGGTTATTATTGTTGGTGGTGTTGGTATGAATGAAACTAAGCTGAGAATTAATTTAATGCATCTTTGAACATTATATTAATTTATTGGGTTTGTAATTTAAAAATAAAAAAATTTAGCAATTAGTTCATAATTAGAGGTCACGTGTAATTTTTGTGAAGCTTCCCCACAAGAACAGAGTATGAACAGTAAAAATAGAAGTACAGATTTAAAAAATGTATAAAAAAAATATAAATAAAAAACAAAAAGCTGATTCAAAACAGTGATTCAGCTCAATTATATAAAGAAAATCCAAAATAAATTTTCAAATAAAGCAATATTGAAATTTGGTGGCTTTTTGCATTGGAAAATGTAAAAAAAGGAGAGAATTGGAAATTAATTTTTTTTTTTTTTATTCTTCACTCTCTATTGTTTTCAACAAACGTCGCCGTTTCACAATAAGAGAATTAACAAATATTTTAAAGTATTTAATATATATATATATATATTTTTTTTTTGTGACTAAATTAAATATACCAAAAAAAACGAAATATTCCTTAAAGGAAGTGGAAATCTCTCTATAATATAATAGACACGTTTTAGAATCTTGAGAGAAAGTCCAATCTAAATAGAATAATATCTACTAGGGGTGGATTAAGACATGGAATGCAACTTTGATTCAGAGGGTATAGATTCAAATTCTCAAACTTTCCAGTCTTAAACTTGAAAAAAGATAAAAAAACTGTCACATTTTTAAATTAAATAAAAGTTTGAGAGTCGATTCGAGTGATAGAATGTGTATATGTGAAATGAAATTGATGTAAATGGGCAAATGGGTAACTTTGTAAATAAAATTNTGTGTTCCTCGTTCAAACAGGTTGATCTTGGAACATACAAGTCCTTTCAGCCGCCATTACAAGAAGCTTGGCAACTCCCTGTGTCCACATATCATATTCTCTCTGGTTTCTGCACTCGAATTCCACCACCCCTCGCATCAGTGTCTTCAGCCCGAAGTAGCGGCGGTCATCGCCGCCCTCCAGCAGGTGCCGCCCTGCCCATGCCGGAACATCTTTCACTACATCCACCACCACATCTGTGCAGGAATCCAATTAACTTGAATATTCGGAATATTCGGAATATGAGAATGTAATTAATTAATAAACAAAACTTACTCTTTTTCTTTTTGGTTATAGCCCCAGCCACGTGCCTGCTCTTCATCTTCAACACAACCTGTAACAAAGGAATATAAAATAAAAATTAAAATTTCCCATTTTTTTCATCAAACAAATTTGACATTTTAGAATTTTTGTAAAAAAAAAACCTGATTTGATCTGTTGATATAAACAGAGACAATTTTCCAATGAAGATCGTCTGCAATACGAGGATTACTGGTTTGTCAAAACAAAACTAAAAAAATTAATTAATTAAAAATTTGATGAATTGAGAAAAGATAAACTTACCGCTACGAGTACGTTTAAGAAGCTCACAGCCATCAGCGAGCAATCGTACGGTGACGAAATTATCTTCATGTTGAATTTGATGGTTTGATTCACAGTCCCGTACAAGATCGAAGTCGTGTTGAATCGGGTGAGGGTCGCCGCTAAATTTTTGACTCTCAAAAATATTCCCAGTACCATAGCTGCTGGATGCTCCGATTCCTCTCTCCGTCGGGTTTATAGCCGCCGCATTCCACACTTCCTTCATGGCCCTCGATTTAAGCGTTGCAGCTCCTTTTAAAGCTACAAAATTCACAACACGCGTGTTATTTTTCTAAGAAATTAAAATATGTATTAGGCTGCCACTACAACCTGTTGAAGCGGCGGCGGTGAGTGTCATAATATCGCCGGCGGACTTGACATTGACGGCGGAGCTTATAACAGAGGCAAGGTGATCGTGTTCTGCTCCCATGGCCTCAGCGGCCTCCACGCATTGAGCGGCGACCAATGTGGCAGCGGAGGCCAAAGCCATATCGGTCTTCGGAATATCTTTCCCGTCATTTCCGCCTTGGGAACTTGCAGAGGCGGAGGCAATGGCGGCAATGGCAGCAGCCACCCCTGCAACAGAAACAGCAGCATGAAGCTGAGCATTCTGTACTCTGTTTTCTTCTTTTCTCCTCTCCTTCCTCTCCTTCAACCACCGTCCGACCGTCTTTCCGCCGCCGACAACGGCGGCGTTGGACCCATTCACCGTGGCGGTACTCAAAGTATAGTTGGAGCGGTAAAGCTGCATGGAATTTTGCCGATTCATGCTTTTGAGAAATTTGGAGGAGATGGGTTTTTGTCAAATTGATCAATCAACGAGATCGTCATTAGTTGAAACGAATCGAATTGGTCCCATTAATTGTCGCCGGAAAGCCCTGTTTCTCGGAAACNGAGAGGGGCAGTGACGCTGGGAAGGCCCCCAGCAGCAGCAGGTTAAGCCAGACAAGAAGACAAACCCCATTACAATCTTTTTGGGCTCTATGTATTTGACTTGAAATAATACTCTCTAAATAGAAATAAATAAATAAAAAAAGAAAAGAAAAAAAAAACGATAAGAGAGAAGCAGAGGAATTCAGAAAGGCAGCATGCAGCGGCAGAGGCAGAGGCAGAAGCAGAGGAGCAGGTTGGTTTACTCCCCGTCCCCCGCCCCCCGCCCCCCTTCTTCTCTATTCCTACACAACAAAACCTGCTGCAGCGCTTCCGATTTCTGAATGGGAGGGTCACACCGCCATTCCAATCATTGCAACTTCTCCTTACTTCTAACCCTCCTCCTCGCCTTCGCCGCCGTCTTCTTCCACTCCGCCGCTGCGGAAACCCAGCGGTGGTGGCTTGGGACACCTCTTGGACCGGGTTCGTCGCCGCCGACTTGCCGATCCAGGTGTGGGAGATGCTGGCCGTGTCAACCGGTTCATGTTCCAATTCAACCGGGTATGAGTGTGCCATTGGAGTACTACCCCGAAGCTTGGAGATGCAAATGTGGGAATAAGCTCTTCATGCCTTAGGCCAAATTCAGCAACGCCAAGAAATAGTAATTTTCTTTTTATATTTAGACTAAAATAAATTTTTAAAAAAATGCTGTTTTTATGTGTATATATTGATCTTCTGGTTGGTTATTATTGTTGGTGGTGTTGGTATGAATGAAACTAAGCTGAGAATTAATTTAATGCATCTTTGAACATTATATTAATTTATTGGGTTTGTAATTTAAAAATAAAAAAATTTAGCAATTAGTTCATAATTAGAGGTCACGTGTAATTTTTGTGAAGCTTCCCCACAAGAACAGAGTATGAACAGTAAAAATAGAAGTACAGATTTAAAAAATGTATAAAAAAAATATAAATAAAAAACAAAAAGCTGATTCAAAACAGTGATTCAGCTCAATTATATAAAGAAAATCCAAAATAAATTTTCAAATAAAGCAATATTGAAATTTGGTGGCTTTTTGCATTGGAAAATGTAAAAAAAAGGAGAGAATTGGAAATTAATTTTTTTTTTTTTTATTCTTCACTCTCTATTGTTTTCAACAAACGTCGCCGTTTCACAATAAGAGAATTAACAAATATTTTAAAGTATTTAATATATATATATATATATTTTTTTTTTGTGACTAAATTAAATATACCAAAAAAAACGAAATATTCCTTAAAGGAAGTGGAAATCTCTCTATAATATAATAGACACGTTTTAGAATCTTGAGAGAAAGTCCAATCTAAATAGAATAATATCTACTAGGGGTGGATTAAGACATGGAATGCAACTTTGATTCAGAGGGTATAGATTCAAATTCTCAAACTTTCTGATCTTAAACTTGAAAAAAGACAAAAAACTGTCACATTTTTAAATTAAATAAAAGTTTGAGAGTCGATTCGAGTGATAGAATGTGTATATGTGAAATGAAATTGATGTAAATGGGCAAATGGGTAACTTTGTAAATAAAATTTTGGGAGTGATGTGTGAAAGGAAAAAGAGTAAGTTTGCAGGGGCAATTATGAAAAAGTGTAAAAGAGGAAGGGTATATCAGCATAATATCAGTACACACAACTTTTTTTACCGCTTTTGTGGGTGACAAAACCTTTATGCTTCTCAATCACCGCTTTTGTGGATTGAGAGTTATTGCAAAACTTAAAAGCTAATTATTAGTAGATATTGTTCATTTCGACTCATTATGCATTATAAACAATGTTTGGTTTTACTCTCCAACCAATATAGGATCTCTATTGAAGATCTAACATCCTCACTGGCACACACGCTTGATGTCTGGCTATAATACCATTTATAATAGTCCAAGTCCACCACTAATAGACCCTTAAATATTGTAGTTAGTCTGATGCATATTAAAATCGTGATACATAACGGGGCAAAATGAATAATATTTACTAATGACATTAATATTTGGGGTTAGAGAGGGGACAAAATGGGACTGATAACAGGAGGACTGGAGCTTCATTTTCTATTAGGCAATGATGTTTACTTTTACTAAATGGAGAGAAAAAAAATTATAAATTTACAAATAAAATAAAATAATAATAAAAAAAAAACAAGAGAGGACAATGAAAGCGGTGAAATTTAGTTGGAGCGTTAGATGAGTGTTGTCGTTCAGAAGCTCCAAAACGTCATGTCGTTCTGAGCAATCCCTTGAATTACGTGGCTCTACTTTTATTTCCCTCTTTTATTATTTATTAATCTGAATTTTAAATTCTTTGGGCCTTTTCTCATTCTGGGCTCCCGACAATATTTGGGCCTCTCCCAAGCCCAAGCCCAACCTTCATGTACTTCTCATGCCCATGATTGAGCTATGTAATAATTATAAATTATTTTATATTTTTTATAAAAAATAATTGTATCTGATTTCATTCATGAATCTCTTTTGTTATATAAATTAAAGTTCATATTATATATAAATATATATATCGAGGATGGTTGATTTTGGTATGAAGTTAAACAAGTCGATGCATTAGTAGCAAGCCTTAAGAAAAGTTGTGAGAGTCGAGTCGGGTCGGGTCGTTAGAGTGGAACATTAAAATCATTAAAAACAATTTTGAAAAAAACAAGAAGGAAAAAAGCTTATAATTTACAATTTGTGTTCCTCGTTCAAACAGGTTGATCTTGGAACATACAAGTCCTTTCAGCCGCCATTACAAGAAGCTTGGCAACTCCCTGTGTCCACATATCATATTCTCTCTGGTTTCTGCACTCGAATTCCACCACCCCTCGCATCAGTGTCTTAAGCCCGAAGTAGCGGCGGTCATCGCCGCCCTCCAGCAGGTGCCGCCCTGCCCATGCCGGAATATCTTTCACTACATCCACCACCACATCTGTGCAGGAATCCAATTAACTTGAATATTCGGAATATTCGGAATATTCGGAATATGATAATGTAATTAATTAATAAACAAAACTTACTCTTTTTCTTTTTGGTTATAGCCCCAGCCACGTGCCTGCTCTTCATCTTCAACACAACCTGTAACAAAGGAATATAAAATAAAAATTAAAATTTCCCATTNAAACAGAAAAAAAAAAAAAAAAAAAAAAAAAAAACTATATTTCCCCAAATTCCAAAGTTTTCATGTCATATTTAGTATTTTCCAAAACTGTTAAAAATGGTTTCTTTTAATATCCAACGACGTTTTTCGTCTAAAAATGGAACAATCGATGACTGTTCGAACAGCTGATGCAGTGACTAACTAAGAAAAAAACAAACCTTGTTGTCGTGGTCGGCAATTTCAGGAGGAGTAAAAGGTGGGCTGTAGGCGGCGTTTAGTGAGTCGCTGCTGTGCGGCAGCCTGCCGGATGTCCGAGGAGACACGTCCTGCTGGAAGAACACGATCGAATCTTCGTCGGAACAGAGTCAATAAAATTTTACAAGAAGGCACAAAGTTACCAAAAGGGTTCATAAAAACCAAAAACCCCTCCACGTCGCCGCCGGTCGTAATCTTGGAATTGACGGACTCCAAGGGGAATCGAGAGGGACGCGGAGGACAGCCGGGACGTGGCGGAGGAGCAAAAATAATTCTATTGAGGCCCAAAGCAAGCCTTCTTCGAGTCCAGGCCCAAACTATTGATAATCCATCCTCATTATGGGCTTTCTACAAGGCCTTTAGTTTGGAACAATATATATATATATTTTTTGTAAAAGTAATTAGTGACTATAAAACCTGGTGGTGGTGGCGGCGGTGGGTGGCGGCGGTGGGTGGCGGAGTGGCAAAAAAACATGGGAACGTGAAGACGATCCGACATTACCAATTTTATTCAGTGCTGACGCGACACTTCTCCCATCCCCATTTTCTTCCAACTTCTTTTGTTTTCTTCTACCATAAATAAATAAATAAAAATCTCCTATTTATTTATTTATTTTTATTATTATTATTTTAAATAAAATATCAACCTCAATTTTCCAAACAGTCGACAACTTCATAATATGGTGCTTGAAAATTAATGAAATATAATGTTTTCTTCGTAATGAGAAAAAATATATTGAAAAAGAGTTTGTAATTATATTTCTATTTTCCTCGTTTTATTTTAATAAATATTTAAAAATTTTCAAATTTGATTAAGTAAGATAAAGAATCAAACATGTGACGGTGAGAGGGTCCAAAGAATTCTTAAGCCATATGAAAAGACGGTTAAATTTAATTAATTAGTATACTCATAAATTCAAATTGAAGTATAAATATCTCAATTAGAGATATAAAAATAAAACGGAGTATTTTTATAAATATTAAATAAATATAAGATGGGTTTTGAAAAAAATAAATAAGAGACAAAATAATTTTTTAGAAGTTCCTTATTTGGTATTTTTAATATTAAAAAACACTTTAGACATCAATCGATTAATTAAATAATGCACGTCCATTTAATTTCTATTTATAAAAAAGGAAAAAAAAAAAAAGGTCAATTTTGTTTCCATGCCTCTTTGATATAAGGTGGGTCAAATATTATGACTTTGGTCGCATTTATCACTTTCCAAATTAGTTAATTAATATAAATTTAAATTAAATTCCCAAAGAATAATAAATAAATACAAATCAATTTATTTTTTCAAGAAAAGGAGAAAAAGAAAATTATTTAATTATGCCCTAATTAATGGCCTTAATTTAATCTTGCACATGGAAATATATTTGATTTGTTTTCAAACAAACCCCATGTGGAGAGCCACCTAAGCATTATATATAAGACATAATAATCGAATCTACACAAATTATTTATTTTTTATTTTTTGTTTTTTAATTCAGATTCCAATGAATATTACTAAAACACGATGAAAATTCAAATTCGTACATATTTATATAAATTATAAATATTTGGTTTAAAAAATACTTCATTTATTATAATTTCTTATTATATATATATATATGTTGATATTTTATATTAAAATTTTACGATATGATTTAAAAGATTATCTAAACTTAATAAATTAAGTAAATATTATATTTTTTTAATGAATATTCACAAAGGAGATGAAATAATGAAAATTGCTTTCCAATGGCAAAATATAAGTTTAAAGGAGGAAGCACTTATATAGAAAGCCACGTGAATGCCAACTAATTGTTATTTAATATTTTAATAAATAGGAAATGTAATTAATAACAATATAAATTTTATATTTAACGTTTATTATAAATATATTTGGCGTATGTTGTAATTTATAAAGAATTTTTATTAAAATTTAATTATGAATACGTGTGTTTTTCAATAATTGACAAAATAAAAATAAATAATAAGTAAATTTGAGTCACCAATCCAATTAACTTCACATTTCGAGTAATAATAAGTAAAAATTAATGTAATTGATGATCTCGTAAAAGTCACTTTGACCAATTCAATCCAGCTGGCACTTATTTTACATGCAAATTATACGTTCGCCACGTGGCTTTTTCTATTTTTCACCTTACGTAAAAGTTTTAAAAAAAATCTAATTTATGACGTCAACTTATCATACTACATATTAATTTACCCTTCAATCCTAAACCTTAATATAATGAATTTAACAGAATTAAAAATATAATCTCAAACCAGTTTATTAAATTTAATGAAAAAAAAGGAAAATATTTATTTATCCGTAAATTATTGTTTTTTCTTACGTCATAAAATCATCATACAAAGTAGTGATGGGCAGCTTCATTGCACGTGACTCGTTGGAGTGTTTCACAAGAGTGGCCATGTTATTTGAAGCTTCACCTTCAACCCTTTTTCATTATAAAAAAAATAATTAATTATGTTTTTATCGTGCAAAATTGTCATAAAAATGAAAATATAAATAAATTAATAAAATTTATAGTCGATATCTAGATGCACAACAAGACTAGAACTCATTGGGTTGTTGCGAGCGGAACGAACAGGGCGTGCTTTGGAAGAAGCGATCTGTTACCGAGTCGAATTATTGGGAATAACAAAACTATCTCTAAATACTCAAAGTTTCATATTGGAAGCAAGTTTTCAAGAAACTGCTCGAGTTTTAGCAAAAGTCGCCCTCCGAGGTCGTATCGATTGGTTGAGAGATCTGAAAGAGAACGCTGTTCTAGGAGGAATAATACCCGTTGGTACCGGATTTAGAGAATTAGTACACCGTTCAAGGCAACATAACAATATTCCTTTAGAAACCCCCCAAAAAAATTTTGCAAGGGGGAAACGAGAGACATTTTGTTCCACTAAAAAGATTTATTTCATTCTTGCATTTCAACGAATTTACATGATACATCAGAACGTTGGTGAGATCATAGTAGTAACAGAAAGACATGTCTCAAAAGACATTCGGAGCAGAAGTCGATCCTTTCCTGCCATAATAGCACCATAGCTTCACACCATAGTAATACATATCTTTATTTAGTGATCGTTAAAGGGATAATAAACCAATGATAGAGTTGACTTAGTCTAGCGTCATCCATCCCTTGTCTCCCACTGGAAGATATAGACTACTTCATGCACAACTTCGACATCTCCTCAGGTAGGTTGTTTTTTTTTTTTTTTTTTTTGTCATAAATTCCTTTGAAAAATATATTGAATTTCACTCAATGTTCGAGTATCCAAACAAGCAAAAAAGTACATGTTACAGACAAAAAAAAGGTAGATGTTCAGTGGCGACTAATGGTTTACCCGGCGTCGGTGACAGTTGGAGTGACTTGTTCTTCCTTTAGTGTCTTGAATATCATTCGATGATGAGCAACCAAGTTGCAAAATGCATATGTCATCGCACCACGGATGTTGTTTTAACTAAATATTTTTTAAAAATAATTTAACAAATAATGATTTCAAATATGTTAATTATCTACAACTTTAATAGGAGTAAGGCATATGAATATCTTAGTTTAATATAACAAATATAGAATAAATAAATGGATAATCACCGTTTAGGAAAAATAAAATAAAATATTTATCAATACGACAGAACATTACAAAAAGAAGAACATCATGGTTGGTATAGTTCAGAATCTGTCACAAAGGGAGCTTTCCACTCTGTTTCTTAACTCAAATCTCGCTCACTTCCATCATTTTCTGTAAATTTAATGACTCCAACCAAGCAACACAACAGACAAATGATACACACAGACCGCCATTTTCATCTCAAGATCTTCCCTTCACTTGCAGAGATCTCCAGTTTTTAGTCCGCCGGAGTTTGTTTCCAAATGGGTAAGGCTGGAAAATGGCTCAAGAAATTCCTCTCCGGCAAGAAGTTCCATAAAGAACATTCCCAAATCGCCAATCCGATTTCTCCCATTTCCTCTGAAAACCCCACCACTCCGATTTCGACTCCCAAAGATAAGAAGCGATGGAGTTTCCGACGAGGCTCGCCGACCAAGGAAGTGAATCCACCGGAGCTGAATGTTTCCACCGCTGTAACCCCACCGGCGACTACTACCTTCGACATGGAAAAGGAACAGGACAAACACACAATGGCGCTGGCGGCTGCGACGGCCGTCGCAGTCGCCGCCGCCCAAGCTGCTGCTGCCGTGATTCGTTTGACGGCAGCTTCAAACGGGAAAGCCACTGCAATTGAAGAAGCTGCTGCAGTTAAAATCCAATCTGTTTTCAGATCTTATCTGGTACATACACAAATCTCAAAATTAACACCAAATTTACAATACCCAAATCGAAATTCAAAGCAATTTTGTTGCGATTGAAACTGCAGGCGAGAAAGGCTCTATATGCATTGAAAGGATTGGTGAAATTACAAGCGATGGTCAGAGGCCATTTAGTAAGAAAAAGAGCCACTGATACTCTGCGGTGTATGCAAGCTTTAGTGACGGCGCAAGACAGAGCACGAACACAGAGGATCAAAATGGCTGAAGATTCGAAGCCCACTGCTCAACAATGGCACTCAGCACATAGAAAATCCTTCCAAGAAACCCGTTTAAGACAACCCCATCAAGTAATTTCGAATCCAAATCTTGGGTTGTGATAAAAATCGGATCTTGTTCATAATTTTTCAGCGATACGGTATGACTCTGTTTTTGCTCTGTTTTTGTTCTTATTTATGCAGGAGATTGACAGAGAAATGGAAGAGAATATAAAGATCGTGGAGATGGATTTAGGGGGCAGCATAAAGAATCGCAATAGCTACATCCATTACGCGTATTCGAATCAAGAAAGCTGCCGTCTTTCGCCGACGCCATCGGCAATGGCGGATATAAGCCCGAGAACTTTCGGTGGCCATTACGATGATTACGCCTTCGGAACAGCTCAAAACAGTCCCCAATGCTTCTCCGCCAGGGCGAAAACCGATTTAAATCGACTCCCATTTGAATTCCCCCGATCAGAATACGGAGAATCATTGTCTTATGAGTACCAATTGTTCCCAAATTACATGGCGAACACCGAGTCATCGAAGGCGAAAGTGCGGTCACAAAGCGCGCCAAAGGCCCGGCCGGAATCGCTCGAGAGGCAGCCAAGCCGACGGAGGGTATCAGTAGAGGGGAGGAACATTCCAAGAGCGGTGAAAATGCAACGGTCGTCGTCGCATTTGGGCGCTGCAACACATGGCACCAGTTACCCTCCATGGCCGATCAAGCTCGACCGGTCGACCGTGTCGCTCAAGGACAGCGAATGTGGTTCGACATGCTCAATCATTACGAATTCGAACTACTGTCGATCAATGGCAGCACAGGAAGTAAGTATGAACAAATTAAAATGGAAGAAAATGATAAATTTTCTGGATCACATTCTAAACGAAATGTTGTTCTTGGTGTTCTTGTGTTGCAGGGTTATGGAAACAGATACTAACAAAGAAGATGCTGAAACCAAAAGGAGTTACCTCTTTGTGTTGCAGGGTTATGGAAACAGATACTAACAAAGAAGATGCTGAAACCAAAAGGAGTTACCTCTCCAATTTCTGACCCTTTTCTTTTCCTTTTTGTTTGTAAGTTTTTTTAGTTTTAATGAATTGGTATCGATCCTGTTAGATGACAATAAACATCTAATCAAATAAGATATGTTCAAACATGTTCATTAAGCTCCCTCCATCGAATTTGCAGCTTTATTGGATTTTAGACGAAGTTTTCCTTCATCGAGTTGTCACCTCTTCATACCCTAAGTTATATATTATATGCTTATAGTCATATAACTTACCTTCTTTGATTATTTCCTATCGTTTTTAAATGTATTTCTTCGCACACGTTATAGTCATATAACTTACCTTCTTTGATTATTTCCTATCGTTTTTAAATGTATTTCTTCGCACACGTCTTCTAAAACATTTTTCACAAACGTTACTTGAGATTTGAACATACGCCAACGTTGTTTGTGACGTTCATATTTCTCGTGAATGATTTGTTTGCTGGGTTAGAATAAGTATTGCCCAGTTTTGCTATAACAAGATTACAATTATGTCAAGTGGTATCAATTTGAATCTCCGAAGATCTCTAAGACGTTGAATAATTAATCTTTAAAATTTATATTAATTTTGTGGTATGAAAAAAAAGAATAAAATTCAATTTGAGAACAATGGGCTTCAAATTGGACACATCAATTATTGCTAACTGGGCTTATAGAGTGAGGGGAAAATGTTTGGATCTTTTAAGGGAAAAAAAAAAAAAAACATATTTTCTCGAAAAACATAACTTTTATGATTGAGTCACTGCTACTGGTTCGTATGTGATCTCAGCTAATTAATGCTTTATTCGGTTACGGAACTATTTTATTATTGAATTAACATAATTAATTATTCAATTTTAATTAATTAATCCTAACTAATTGGCTGATTAAAAATGTACCCAAAGAAATTATTTTATCGTAAACTTTTGTTTCATTAAAAGTATAGTTAATTAGTCAAATATCTTAACTTAATCGAGGATTGTTTTAATTAATTAAAATTACTGTCTCTAATGAGTGAAGGGTGGAAAATGATTTTGGACATAAAATATCCTTAATTTGTTTTTTGTTTTTTTTTTTTTTTCTGTTTTTTTAAGGAAGCATCTGGTGGGACCGGTAAAATTATAAAATAATGGAAAGTTAGCTGGAGTGCCTGCCTTGCATATGTGACAGCGGATGGAATGCGACGGACCAATGTAACTGCGCCACGACTTCAAAAGTCAATAAAAGTCAACTGTAAGTTATCTTGGGAGTAGAAAAGCAAAGGAACCTCAAAGTTGACTTGACAGACACAATTCCTTTTGCTTGCTTTCGTCATTATTATTCACTTTTTTTCTTTCTATTATTGTATTTAAACATAAAACAAATTCATAAATATTTCTTTCAATAATTTAGAGTTCTAATTATTTTTTCATATTTCTTTTTTATTAATATATTCTTACAAATGCCTTAAATCTTTTTAATAAATATTAAAGAAAAAAAATATATAACGAAACAAACTGAGTATATAAGCAAATCTGTTCGATAAGAATTTTTTTTTTTTAAAAGCACTCGATTATCTTTTGGACTATATGAGTCCATTTTTAGTTCTTTCTCTCTTCAATTATTGTTCGTTTATCCACTATAGGGTATCGTAAAGCATTTCTATTGTCCACTCTCCATCTCCTTTTTAATCTCCTCTTGGTTTACTTCTATATTTTCAAATTTTACGACGTTCGACTTTGTGAATTGTTTGTACAAACCTGATATTTATCCATAAATTCTAGATATTATTGACCAAATTTGATATGATAAGAACAGTATTTATGGATACACATGGTAACAAAAAAAAAAAAACATTTTTGACTTGGTATCAAAGTAAAAACATGATACATAAACTAAAATCACTTCGGATGAAAGTAATTTTGAATGATTAAAAAATGTTGGAAAAAGTTAGTTACTAGTTAGTACCTATATTAACAACCCACCTTCTTTTATTGAGAAACATACCAGAAATGACAAATCATGTTTGTAGCATTATTAATATTTTGGTATGAACACTGTACTGTATCACGCTCCAGCTGTGAATCTGAGTATCGTGCTCTTGCCACAACTGCTGCTGAACTTCTTTGGGTTACGCATCTTTTGCATGACCTCAAGGTCCCTATTTCACAGCAGCCCTTACTCTTATGTGACAACAAAAGTGCTATTTTTTTGAGCTCTAATCCTGTTTCTCACAAGCGGGCCAAGCACGTTGAACTAGATTATCATTTTCTTCGAGAACTTGTTATCGCTGGCAAACTTCGTACACAATATGTACCCTCTCATCTCCAAGTTGCTGACATCTTCACAAAGAGTATTTCTCGACCTCTCTTTGAATTTTTCAGATCCAAGCTTCATATTCGTTCAAATCCGACGCTCAGCTTGCGGGGGGTGTTAAGGATAGTTGACCGTTCATTATAAGGCAAATATCTAGATATTTGCCTAAACCCTAAACCCTAAACCCTAGATATTTGCCTTACATTACGGGTTACCATATTTTCCCTTTTACTACACCATTTGAATGTGGTGGATTAATCAAACATTCACAAATGTATTTGGTATTAATAATCCAAAAAAGCAGTTCGAAATTGTTAGGTGAGAGGGGAGATGTATATGAAAAAAATGGAATTTATTTAAAGGAATAATATTATAATGTCGGCCATTCCCAAATCTCACATTTGTTTAACAAAAAAAAAAAATAAATAAATAAATAAATCTCACATTCGATTATATTTTATTACGAGCATTTTTCAAAATATTTATTTAGACTCGTAATTGGAGAGAATAGAGAAATTTATAATTTACCTGCTAACATCAATCTCGTGACAAAAAGAGAATTCAAAATAACCTTTTAAATTAGGCCATGTTTATTTAATTTAAAGACAAATCGACAGATCATCGAAAAGAATCTTGGAAAAGGAATAGAACTTTAGAAATGAACGATGTATATAGAATGTTCAATCTATGTCTCGAGTTTGAATGAACGAATGGATGGATGGGCAGCAAATGAGAATGATGGAAGAAAGAAGCATGTGGATTTTGGCATGGATTGCTTGTCTACTTTCCCTTTACATTCAACCACTTTTTTGCTCCACATACCTTATCCCACAACATTTTGTTTCTCCATCAATGATCAAAACATTATGTATCAAAAACAATTTTTTTTTTTTCAGTTTCGAGATAGATTCCGTTTTAACGTATACCCTTATGTTCGGTGGCTATTATTGTCCATCAATTATCAAAATATTATGTATCAAAATATTGTCCGTTTTGTCTCGTTATGTATTGTCATCGTTGTCAGACTCACAATTTTATAAGGAATGTTTCGTTCTCTTCTCTAACCGATATGAGATTTCACAATCCGGGGGTCTAGCGTGCTCGTTGTTATACCGTTTAGAGTGTTACATGAATTTTCTTTTGATTCAATGTAACCTATGAACTTGGAGATTTGAATTGTTTTTAGTTTTTCTAAAATATCTCGTACCCATTGAAAAATAATAAATGATTTATAAATATAGAGATGAGGTGTTCATCTTTTGGAGGGTTGGGTTGAAGATAGTACAAAACTATGGTGTGGGTAGCAGGTTTATATTCGGGTTGATATCATTTTGTTTTGGGACATCAAGATATGAGCCAAGAGACGTGGCGCAGAAGAGGACCACCATTTTCACTTAGTGCAGTTTTGAGTACAAATTTTCCGGGGCCGACTTTGTACGAACCACCGCCCAAACCTCATGGAAATTGACCACCAAACAGCGCCCCTTCTTCCATCTCCATCTCCATAGCCACTCCTTTCTTCCCTAACTTCTTCATCTTTTCATTCATTATGAATTGGATCATTAGAGTTCTTGAAGATGAGATTGTGATTGGAGCATGCAAATGTTGAAATCAAATCAAATTTTTTTCTTCTATTGTCCCCGTCCCACCCAACACCCCGTTTCTCGACAACATCAACCGGGTAATCCTAGGTTCTACCGATACTTGAGCTTCCACTATGGTCATAGTATCCGACTTCACTCCGACAAACATTCGTAGAGATCTTTTTTGTACAGATAATCTTCAATCTGCATTTTTCAAAAATTCAAATCTTTGAGCTTTCCATCTTCACACATCGTTGTGAATCTTGTCTAGCTCTAATATCATTTGTTAACCTCACACATCGTTTTAAAAACAATGTTATATTACATTTTTGTATTTATATTTGAAAATAAAAATTATCTATTAAGAATATTCTTTCAAATAACATATTTTTTAAAAAATATATAAAATCACTAATTAAAATTTAATTTTGCATGATGCCACTTGGCAATAAAATATCAGGAACTTTCTATGAAATTAATATTAATTGTCCCACTAATACTGGAGTTATTGCTGCATTATTGAAATGGATTAACATTATAATCAAATTATTATTAGTAGAATTATTTTTTTAAAACTTATTAAAGTGATTTGAATTATACTATTGTTTTGTTCTATTACCAAATTATTGTCAAAAAAAAAAAAAAAAAAAAAATTTGAATTTGAAAAAGAATTATCAACCAATTTAATATTTCAAAAGTAATTATTATTTTCTATTATCAAAAAAATATATTTTAGGAGTTATGAAATTTTTTAATCTTAAATTAATGGATGGAAAATGAATGTAGATAGTGGAGTTATTATGTGGGGGAAGTTATAACCTATGCTTGTGGATTTATTGATATCATTTGGGGAACTCTAAACTTAATTTTGTTTATAAAATGAATGAAATTTAAGTAATTGGAATAAGTGATTATATTTGAGTGCACTAAGCATTAACTTTCACTATATCACCCATTACCAATAGGGAATGACATATGGAAGCCCTAGAAAACTTGCACTAACCTACCTTTTTATCCAACTTTTACCTTATTTTCCATTCATAAATGAGCATGCTTTCAATCATTTTCATCATCTTCTTCCACTTTCTTGAACCTTTTCGTCTAAAATATAGTCGATTACTATGTTATAGTCTAAATGACGATCACCATGTTTACTGGTCTACATTTGTTTAGCATAGAATGGTTACTATGTTATAGTCTAAATGACGATCACCATGTTTACTGGTCTACATTTGTTTAGCATAGAATGGTAAGTTTAAATGACGAGTCAACGTGAGTTTAGCTCAATAGTTATTGATATGTATGTCTCTTTATGAGATTGAACATACAAATCCCTGCATCTTTATCTAATTTGTGAGTGTTTTTAGCTCTTAAGTGTATGACGATCAGGATTCGAATTTTTAATATTTTGGTTTGTGGGTTGTGCTCTAATTTAATTCTTGATCAATACCCAAATCATTAATCAAATCATGCCTCCAAATAGCTTTTTAAAGACTGTCATATACTCTACTTTGATGGTAGACTGCAATATTGAATGCCAACAAACAGATTTACCAGCTATAACGAACGGATAACTAATAGAGATCTGATGCACCGTAAAACCCTAAAAAATAGTCACTATAAACTATAACGAACGGATAACTAATAGAGATCTGATGCACCGTAAAACCCTAAAAAATAGTCACTATAAACAAAATTAAAGATCCAAAGGGTTACAAAAACTTAATCATATTAATCTTATGATGTATCTGTTCAAATTTGAAAACAGATAGATTTTTTTTTTTTTTTAAAAAAAAGTAATGTTTTCCATTTATTTATGTAGACGCCCACATGAAACACATTAAGTTCTTTTGGTCTTCCCAAATGGAAGCTTCTGTCTGACAGTTCTCCACGTAATAAACTAGGCGACCACTTGGCTAAAGCTTGCAATTTTATGTATGGTAAGTAATGGAGTACAGCATCACTCTTGTTTAATTAATATTAATTACCTCTTAATTATTTTTATAAATATTCCTTAATCATTCTCAAATCATTTCTTACCTTTGATGCTAACATTCCAAATATATATATATATATAAATTTACTCAGATGATATTCAAATGAGAGTGATTATGAAGATATGATGATTAAAAAACTTAAAAATAATTGATAGTTACCACTTGTTAAAATAAGGTGAATATTATTCATATGAACTCGAAAGTAAAGAATTTGTAACATTTCAAGTCCATCACGTCCTCTTTGGAATTTCCTTTATAGGTTACTGCTCAAAGTTTTAAAACATGTCTATTAAGAAGAGGATTCTATACCCTTATAAAAAAAAAGTTTCGTTCCCTCTCTAACCGATGCGAGATCTCACAATCTACTCCTTTTGAGGGTCCAGTGTTTTCGCTAGCACATAGCTTGGTGTTTGACTCTGATACCCTTTGTAACATCTTAAGCTCACTACAAGCAGATATTGTCCTTTTGGACTTTTCCTTCCAGGCTTCCCCTCCTCAAGGTGACGTGTTTACTATGCAGAGGTTTCAACTTCCATGTCAGAAATGTTTCGTTTTCTCTCGAAAATTAGTGATTATACCAACAATGTGTACATCTTCATTTTTGATGACTTAAAGTTAACGTATTTAACTTGGAGCATTTTTATATGAGGCGAGATTTGAATATTTTAGTCGATGGTACAAACTTTTTAGAAATTAAAATTTATACAAAAATTATAGAAAAAGTAGTTTATATTTATTTAGTTTAATTGATTATATTAAAAGAAAATGGTTAAATTTGATGTTTTAATTTTTATTAATTAGAATAATTAACCCAAAAAAAAAAAAAAAAAAGGCTACAGAGAAAGCCACTAAGACGAAAACAAATAATTGAAAAAACACATCATGTGCGTTAATCACAGATCGAATTTTTCATTTGTTTAACAAATTTATGTCTCAGATTCTGTCCTCTGAGCCATCACCAAAAATATAACCAAATCACTGCATTTTCTTCATTAATTTTATTTTTTATTATGGTCAAACTTCTGTTGACTTTCCACGTGTCTCTCCAAACTGGGCCCCAGCAATCCACTTTGGAGATTCCCCACTTCCCAATCTCCTCGTTATATGCCCCCCCGCAGCTAACCCAACCCTCCCACCATCCTTTCAAGTTACGAGCATTTCTTGTGAAGTTTGTGAGCCATGGGTAACGCAGATTTTGAGTGCCCTCACCGAGTCGCCATTCCACCAACCAAGCCATTCTTGGAGTCCTTAAGCTCCAACCTCAAAGAAACCTTCTTCCCCGATGACCCTTTCAAACAGTTCAAAAACCAGACTTTAGGACCCCAAATTCTCCTCTGGCTAAAGTACTTCATCCCCATATTCGAATGGGCTCCTCATTACACCCTCGACTTCTTCAAATCCGACCTCGTGTCCGGTGTCACCATAGCCAGTTTAGCCGTCCCTCAGGGCATCAGCTACGCCAGCTTGGCTAGCATCCCTCCTATCATCGGACTCTGTAACACCTCTTTCTCTGATACCATGTTAGCTACCTTCTTCTTCTTCTTATTATTATTATTATCATCATCATTACACTTTCATAAACCCATGCAGATTCGAGCTTTATTCCTCCGTTGATATATGCCATGCTTGGTAGCTCGAAAGACGTGGCAGTCGGGACGGTAGCGGTGGCATCGTTGCTCATGGCTGCCATAATGGGGAAGGAAGTCAGCCCCGTCGAACATCCGAAACAATACCTTCAGTTGGTTTTCACTGCCACGTTCTTCGCCGGTGTTTTCCAAGCTTCTCTCGGTTTTCTCAGGTTATTTTAACGAGTTTCTTGCTTTGATATCATGTTAAATAATTATTTAATCTAATTGGGAAGGTTTGGAAAGTGCAGGCTGGGGCTTATTGTTGACTTTTTGTCGCATGCAACAATAGTGGGGTTCATGGGTGGTGCGGCAACCGTGGTTTGTCTTCAGCAGCTAAAAGGAATATTAGGATTGGTTCATTTCACGCACGAGACCGATATTGTATCCGTTATAACCTCTGTTTCCTCTCAAGTTCATCAGGTTTCTTAGCTCACCTCCATGGCCGCCGCCATTTTTCAATCAGTTCAAAGCTCTCTTTAGCAGTTTTTCACTTTGTTTTTTTTTTTTTTTTTTTTTTTTTTTTTTTTTTTTTTTTTTTTTTTTTTTT